>NC_053156.1:304660755-304665755 GCF_016835505.1 Polypterus senegalus
ATAAAGGTGTATGATGGTGTGAGACACAAAAAAATACAAAACAGTGCAAACACTGCTTCAGAATAGTTTGGGTATTACCGTGTGGTCACACAGGCACAATATGTAGAGAAAAAAAAAAAGGCAGTTTGCTCCGTGGCTACTCTCTCAGGTGGGCGTTAGCATATCATAATTTCTTGGACCAATAGCGTGAGTTTTCTACATTCGACTTGTACGACCGACGACATAAAATACTGGAATTTACATGATAAAATCAAACCCAGGCTTACTCGTGGGAGAACTTAAACGCAAATATAAAATATATTAGCGATGAGAGAAGTGGCAAAATCAACAAGAATGTTCAAGCAAATTCTAGAGAAAAACCTAATCTGTTAAGTAGTTCTCTCATTCACTAGCTAAGCGGATGTAAGATATGCCCCAAGGCTGGCGCGTGAGTGAGGAAGGCCCCGCCCCCTCAGCCCACTGTGACTCTCTTGGATTCACGCAAATAAATCAGTACCACAAGTGAACTATGATACTTGGCGCAATGAGAGAAGTCGCAGAATCAACTGGAAATGTTCCAGCAAATTCTAGAAAAAAACCCAATCTAAATCCGTTAAGTAGGTCTCTCCTGAAAAACGGACAGACATACAGATGTTGGATTTTATATACCGTATAAAGAGATAACAATTTGAGTGTTGCTTGGTGTGTGTATATATATATATATAAATGAGAGAGAGAGAGAGAGAGAGATATATATATATATATATATATATATATATATACTGCTCAAAAGAATTAAAGGAACACTTTTTAATGAGAGTATAGCATAAAGTCAGTGAAACTTATGGGATATTAATCTGGTCAGTTAAGTAGCAGAGGGGTTGTTAATCAGTTTCAGCTGCTGTGGTGTTAATGAAATTAACAACAGATGCACTAGAGGGGCAACAATGAGATGACCCCCAAAACAGGAATGAATGGTTTAACAGGTGGAGCCCACTGACATTTTCCCTCCTCATCTTTTCTGACTGTTTCTTCACTAGTTTTGCATTTGGCTACAGTCAGTGTCACTACTGGTGTCACATGAGGCGATACCTGGACCCTACAGAGCTGGCACAGGTAGTCCAACTTCTCCAGGATGGCACATCAATACGTGTCATTGCCAGAAGGTTTGCTGGTCTCCCTGCACAGTCTCAAGGGCATGGATGAGATTCTAGGAGACAAGCAGTTACTCTAGGAGAGCTGGAGAGGGCCATAGAAGGTCCATAACCCATCAGCAGGACCAGTATCTGCTCCTTTAGGCAAGGAGGAACAGGATGAGCACTGCCAGTGCCCTACAAAATGACCTCCAGCAGGCCACTGGTGTGAATGTCTCTGACCAAACAACCAGAAAGACTTCATGAGGGTGAGCCAAGGGCCCCATGTCCTCTAATGGGCCCTGAGCTCACTGCCCAGAAGCATGCAGCTCTGGGCATGCAGCTCGATTGGCATTCGCCATAGAATACCAGAATTGGCAGATGCACCACTGGTGCCCTGTGCTTTTTACAGATGAGAGCAGGTTCACCCTGAGCACGTGACAGAAGTGAAAGGGTCTGGAGAAGCCATGGAGAACATTATGCTGCCTTAACATCATTCAGCATGAGCAGTTTGGTGGTGGGTTAATGATTGTCTGTGGAGGCATATCCATGGAGGGTCACACAGACCGCTACAGGCTTGACAAAGGCACCTTGGCTGCCATTAGGTATCAGGATGAAATCCTTGGACCCATTGTCAGACCCTATGCTGGTACAGTGGCTCCTGGTGCACGACAATTCCTGGCCTCATGTGGTGAGAGTATGCAGGCAGTTCCTGGAGGATGAAGGAATTGATACCATTGACTGGCCACCACACTTTCCTGACCTAAATCCAATAGAACACCTCTGGGACATTATGTTTTGGTCCATCCAATGCCACCAGGTTGCACCTCAGACTGTCCAGGAGCTCAGTGATGCCCTGGTCCAGATCTGGGAGGAGATACCCCACAACACCATCTGTCATCTCATTAGAAGCATGCACCGATGTTGTCAGGCATGTATACAAGAACACAGGGGCCATACAAAGTGCTGCGTACAATTTGGAGTTGCTGCAATTCAATTTTGGCAAAATGGACTAGCCTGCCACATCATGTCTTCACTCTGATTTTTGGGGCGTCTTTGAATTCAGGGCTCTGTAGGTTGATCATTTTCATTTCCATCAAACGATGTGGCATCCTTTCGTTCCTAACACATTACCCAGTCTATATCAGTTGTGGAAGACTGCCGGCTTCCGAGGCCGGTTCCGCACCCCCAGGCCGACAGGAGGAGCTCTCCGACAGCGGGATCATGCCCCGAGGTCCAGCAGGGCCTTATGGACTCTGTGGTGTTTATACACAGCCCTGCTGGATACCTTGGGCGCCACCAGGAGTCGCTGTGGGGGACTTATGGGCTCTGTTGTGCCTTATGACCGGGAGTACGCCACGGTCACGTGACAGGAAGGTATGGCGTGCTCCCGGTTGAAGTAATAGACTGATTGCCCTGACCCGAAGGAATAAGGAAATGTGGACTGCTGGGACAGGAACACCTCCGGGTCAGGGGCTATAAAAGGACGCTGCCTCAGTCCAGACACTGAGCTGTGCTGGGTGGGAGAGGAGCAAAGTGTCTGGGCGAGGAGGAGAGGTTGTTGTCTTTATTATTAGTGGAAAGAGATTTGTGAGGAGTGTGGAAGGTGCTTGGTGCACTGGAGAGAAAATAAAAGGTCGTGGACTATTACCTGGTGTCTGGAGTGATCGCTGAGGGTTCAGGGTGCACTACTGCCCCTACTGCCACACTGGCGTAGTCGGCAGGATTCTCTGGCCGCCTGTTGGCAGAGGACCTGCATAAAAACAAATTTTGTGTGGGCAGACAACCCTCGGTCGATTCCCCATTTTACACGGAGGTGCACAACACCACCCGCTGCCAAGGAAGCGGCAACAGTCGTGCTATCCCGCCTACAGGGCCATGGGAAAGAAAACAGGAAAAAAGAAGGTCAGTCCCAGCCGCCTGCAGGGCATGACGGACGCCGCGATGTCCTGGACCCTCCTGACCGGGAGCGAGGAAGACAGAGCGCTGATACGGGCTAAACAAGCCCGGCCGCTGGCGACCCGCACACGGACAAATCCCGGGCGCAGCGTACTCCTTAGACGGTCCGGGGGTGCCGCATTCCGTTACGGAGGCGGCTGCAGGTCAACCGCCCGACGGCCCGCTCTTTGTTGTTTTCCTGTTTTGCAGACGCCCGCCGGGAGGATTGCAGCGCGTCTTGATGACGGCCTCATGCCTCGGCAAAATGGCCGCGCTCCCAGAAGGCAAGTCGCGTGAAAGGCGGCTAGAGACAGCCGCGTTGGTGACAACAGACTGGTCACCCGCGGGGGGTGTCGGGACGGTGGAGGAAACCCGGAGTCCGCCGACGAGGCCGGTCGTCCCCTAACGGGTCCGAGCCTCCTCGAAAGGGAGGGGAAGGCGGGCGAAGCGCCGCCGAAAGAAAAAGCCACCGACAAAGAGGGACGGGTTGTGGCTGACGAGTCTGCCGCCGTAAAGGGGAAGGCAGATCGCAGCCGGCTTGTAGTAGCCAGCCGCCCCTCTGAGGACTCCAACTCCCAGGAGCCTTTGCGCGACCCAGCGGAACACGTGCCTGGAGGCGACGTGCTCATTGGTTCCCGGCCGGAAGGTAAGCTCAACGCGGAAGCGAAAATGCAGCCGGCCGTAGTAACTAACTGTTTGGACTTACGGGGTCTCGAGAAATACCTCGAGCCCCTGCACCGTTTCTTGCAGGGTGTCGAAGAGCTAAAGGAACGAGTGGAGGAACTAGGAGCGACGGCTGCAGCACCTGTAAAGGCGCTGAAGGATTTCGTGCAGCGGCTGCGCCGAGAAGCTCCGGAGATGATCGATGCGGGAGTACAGGTGAGTCCCTCCCGATCGTAGAGAATAAGGGGACACAGTGCGATCGGGCACCGCTGAGAATGAGTAGCGTGCCAAAGCACTGTGTGCCCGACAAGAGACTGGGGCACGATGACCGAATGGTCGGGACTGGAGCAAACAGCCCGGGCATGCGCGTGGCGTGGCTTTCCGGGCAGTACGGCTCACCAGGACCCGACCGGTCTTGTGGGGGTAGCGCCGGTGGTAGGAGTGCCGGGGGATGCGCCGCTCGTGCCGGTGCAGCTGAATAGTGCTGTTCATCGGTGCGGGACGGTGCAAATGACGCCGACTCCCAGTAAGCGGAAGGTAACGGGTGTGCAGACAGCACAGAGGCTCTCCTCTTCCCATGGAGGGCCTCAGGCTGAGCGCAAGCCCCACATTAAGCGGGAGATCCCCAAAAGGAATGGTGGGTCTCCCAACAGGATGGAAAGAAGGTTTGAGGGCGCCAGGCGGCCATGATGACTTCCCTGGCAGGTGAAGGGCGGAGACGACGCTGACGGAGTTCCCGAGATGTTTTGGTCCCGCAGAGGGAACAGCCAGGAGGACTCCGCCGGTGCTATAATTGCCGGCGACCGGGCCACGAGAGGCGCTATTGTCCCCGGGGAGACAGGAAGTACACCGTCCCCCCAAGGTTCGCTCGAGGACAGGGACAACGCATTCAAGGCCGGATGACGCGCCCTCCTGGAGGAGGACGCCCCTCGGGCCGGACGCCCGCCCCAGAAGTCGCCACTAAGGGGGAACTGTGGAAGACTGCCGGCTTCCGAGGCCGGGTCCGCACCCCAGGCCGACAGGAGGAGCTCTCCGACAGCGGGATCATGCCCCGAGGTCCAGCAGGGCCTTATGGACTCTGTGGTGTTTATACACAGCCCTGCTGGATACCTTGGCGCCACCAGGAGTCGCTGTGGGGGACTTATGGGCTCTGTTGTGCCTTATGACCCGGGAGTACGTCACGGTCACGTGACAGGAAGGTATGGCGTGCTCCCGGGTTGAAGTAATAGACTGATTGCCCTGACCCGGAAGGAATAAGGAACTGTGGACTGCTGGGACAGGAACACC
>NC_053156.1:304670755-304683255 GCF_016835505.1 Polypterus senegalus
CAAAATGTTCTGCTTTCAGACAACATTCTCCTCAGGGGGCCAAAGAAGAGACAAACATTGAAGTTCTTCTTGGTGAGCGGTGGCTTCTGCTTTGCTGCTGTCCAATGAAGCCCATTTCCTGAGCCAGATGTCGCCAGCATTGACCTTTGCTGAAGCAAGTGAAGCCTGCAAATTATGGGATTGTTTTTCTAGACGCCTGGATGATTAACGGGATTACTGCACCCTTGGCAGCCCATCCACTCCTGGGAAGATTCCAGGCTGTGCCAAGGGTCTTCTGTTTGGAGAGCATGGTGTGGCTCACTGTGGACCACTGGAGGCCTACAGCTTTAGAAATAGCCTGATCTTTTTTCCTGGCTGACTATTTTTATTCTGACTGCCTCAAGAATTTCCTTTGCTTGTAACGTGATGAACTTGTGGAGCACTTCTGCTGGAAAATTGACTCTGACTCAGGAGGGGCAAATACTTTTTCACAGCACTTTTGCTTGTCACCCATAAACACCGAGGACCTTACAAGCTCCTTCAGCACCAGTTGTCTGTTTAAGAAAGCGCAGCATCGCCGTACTTCCTATGAGGCCTGAAGGAGCTGGTGATGTCTGCTCAGATCCCTGCTAACTTTCAGAGGCGATCCTGGGGAGTTTCCTTTTATTATGTAGTAACATTATTAAAAAAGTGTTTCAATTTTCTTTTGTTTCAGCTTTAAGATGTCAAAACTATGAAAAACGTAAAGTCTGCATCAATGGAAAGAAGGTCAAAATAAATTTAAAAAAAGAACAAATCATTACACGCGTCTCTGAAGTTTCATGTCACACATCACAGGTGCAAATGCTTCTCCATGCCCAGACTTAAAGCCAACACTTACATCGCAGGTTGCACTTCTCCGTCAAGGAAATTCGCAAGTAGCTGTGTCTCCTTCCAAACGTGTCCGTCAAGAAAGCAGAGAAGGGTAGGTGATCATCCTTCATCAGCGTCCTCCTCCGTGCTGCAGGCGACTGTGCCAACTCCTGTTGGGGTGACATGAAGAGGGAGACCTCACATTTATGCTGTACCATACAAACACAAGTCACTTATTTGCCTAAATTAGTAAAGGAGCCAATCTCTGATGGCAGTGATCTCTTACAACAGGATAACGCAACCTGACGCACGGCAAAAATGACTCTGGAATGATTTGAGGAGCACGACAAAGAGGTCAAGGGGCTGACATGGCCTCAACTTTAAAGGCTTCATTTACTTTCATTGCTGCAAACCATCTGTAAGTTGTAACCTCTTAGCTGTTCTCTAATGAAGTCCCTTCACTAATATTCTTAAATTTCCTTTTCTTCAGTTTTTGCTAACCTACATTTTGAATTTAATCTTCTGGCAGTTTACTGCTTTCCTTTTCACCATTTTAGGTCATTCATTGCATTTCAACTGATTACATTTGAAGAAAAACTGAGGTGTTGTAAAACTTGTGATGGGTAGAATGATATATTTTATATATATTGTGACACCAGTAGAGGGCATAGCAGCCACTCAGCCCAACACAGACAAACGTAGAAGGCACATTTAGAAAAGCACCCGTGATTTTTACTCTTCTGTTCCCTTGTGGGCAACGTCTTCCCCATTCCCACAAGCCACAACACAGTCACAAAGCACAAACACAATACTTTTTCATTTCTTCTTCCTTTCTCATCCACCCAACTCTGGCTCCTTTTATATGTTATCCGGAACTGCTCCAGGTGCCTGATGGCCTACTTCCAGCAATACTTCTGGATGTGGTGAAATAACTGCCCATATGAGCTCAGGAGCAGCTGCAGCACACCCTGGCAGCACCGTTGCAACTCAGGGAGGCTACCATCTAGCGTTCTGGGATAGGTACTGTCCTGACTAGGCTTGCTTCCCTGGTCCTCCCAGCAAAGAGGCGTACCTGGCCATCCATGATATTATTTGTAGCGAGGGCGGCTGAACGTACCCCAAGGAGACGCGGTCGCTCCATGAAACCCCCTCTTAATCTGTGATACAATGGGAAACAAATACAGTTTTTATTTTACCTCCTCTTTGCTTGATCAGCTGCTGTGCCGTGTGATCTGCATGTCACGCAGCACTTCAAACATTTAAAAGCCGTCCTACTCTTTGGCTTTTATTTCCGTGGTTAAATCTCTTGGCACAAAGTCTCATCACACAGGATGCGAGTTCTTAATATTTTTTAGATTATAATTTAAAAACAGAATAAGAATCTGAAAATCTAACATGACATTAAAGTTTGATAAATAATTCTGAAAAGAATGATACTAAACATATACACTGTATGTAGGCTGCAAAATAAGCCAGATTTTAAGCATGACAAAAAATCTTTGCATTTTAAGGCTTAGGATTTGATTTATATATATATATATATATATATATATATATATATATATATATAGGGGACCTGAGACTGCGGCAATGCATGGGTACACTTTTTTCGTAATAATATTTTTATTTTACAAGGATCACTAAATCTATCCAAATTACTACATGATCACCTAACTATTTGAGCACTATCCTACTATTATCTCCTCAGTACTACCATCCTGAATCAACCCATGATTTTAATTAATCTTATAAAAAGTTTTAATTAGGCTGTTCTACTGAACCATTGCCTATCGATCACTTTAAACTAGTTTTTTTTTTCTATCCCCTGGCCATTGGACGTTACTCTTATTCTATGTTAATTAATGTTGACTTGTTTTATTTTCTTACTGTGTCTCTTATTTTTCTATTCTTCATTATGTAAAGCACTTTGAGCTACATTCTTTTGTATGAAAATGTGCTATAGAAATAAATGTTGTTGTTGTAAGTAGGATTCAGTTATGACCGTTACATGTAGAATTTCAAAATGAAACCTGCCTAACTTTGTAAGTACGTTGTAAGGAATAAGCTGCCAAATTTCAGCCTACTACCTACACGGGAAGTTGGAGAATTAGTGATGAAGTGAGTGAGTGAGTGAGGGCTTTGCCTTTTATTAGTATAGATAAACTAAATATTATTTAAGAAAGGCACTATATAATAGAGATACAGTAGTTATGTAACAGATACTGTAGATATCAGACAGACAGAATATCAACACATATTGATGAATATTTTGATATCATATATTAGACCTCACATTTACTGCTTGCTGCCGCGTGTGCCGATTTATCGGCTGATCTCCCACACAGCTGTCACGATCACACGCATTTCATTCCACGCGCCTGTAAGCGTACGCTGCTCAGGATCACCCAGGGTCAATGGTGGGGACTGAACTTGTGAACTAAATCTTCGTTTGTGGCGTGTGACTGAAACAGACCAGGAGTCACGGCGTATTAACTACACAGACAATTCTATTTTTGATATGTACTGTATTTTAGTGTCATCTGCTGTCGAATTTGGATAAATAAAGAGACGTCACATGAACACATCCACTTGGCTGGCACTGAGGCGTAACAACATAAAGGTGGGAGGCCAGTCTGCAGCCTAAGACCACGGGGTGCGGGTACGACAAACAGCTCATATCAGTTTCGTTTTCGCCAGTGCCCCCCTTAGGATCACAAGCACAAGGCAGCGTGAAGGCGGCTAATCTTTGTCTTCCTTCACTGATCCACGCTTATCAGACCCAGACACACTTGGATGTGCCGACTGCTTTCACTCTCATTCGCTCCAAAGGTCATCTGACACAGCAAAAGAGCAGCGGAGGGTCCTGTGACACCACTGACTCTGTAAAAGATTATCTAGAAAACTGTGGGGAAAAGACTGAAAAAAAAACAGCAAGGCTGGCACAAGTTAAAGAAACTGTGACTGCCACAAACCCGGCATGAGCACACCAAGTACCACGACGATGGCCTTCACACTGCTGATCGGGTTAATACAAAGCATGTCGTAACAGGGCTGACCTCGTCCAACTTCAAAAGAGCCACTTGTCCATTATTGAGGGGGTCACTGCCAGGACATTTCAGAAGAGCAGGGATCTGATGGCCAGCAGCAGCAGCTCCATTTGCTACCCACATAACCAGGCATCCACCTCACGGGCATTAGGGAAGTAAAGTCACGGCATTTCCAAGAAAGACAAAACTCTTACTTAAGAGATTACCAGGCGATAATACTGGGGGGACGGCTGAAAGTGTGTGGCAGGGGAACTGCTAGTGGGGCACACGTACTTAAAGCATGGCAATGCACCTCATTCACCCAGTTTCAATATGAAACTTTTATAGTCCATTTCTGTCGCTTGCCATTGCTCACCTTAACACTCTGGTCTGCAGTGCACCGAATTTGGCCCTTGTCTGTGTGGAGGTTGCATGTTCTCTCCGTGTCTACGTGGCTTTCCTACAACCTCAACACAGAGGTGCAGGTCTGGTTAACTGCCAACCCTGCACTGGTACAATGCCAGTCTCGGTGCTTACAAACCTGACTAGCCCATCTGGTGTCCCCCAACGTGCTCCTGGGGACTGACGGCCATGATACCCACCACCCTCACCCAATGCAGGGGCTTGCTTATGCGCCACACTGCTGCCACATGTCTACTAAATGTCCAAGCCAGGACTTCATTATATCTGCAAAACGCGTCTCTCTTATTCTTTAAGACAAAGCTCTCATGCTCATCAAAGAGACTTGGTTTTCTGCTGAGGCAGCTTTTGACCCATTAAGCCTTACTGCACCAGTAGAAAAACCAAATTAAAAAAATCGGGGAGTATTAAATAAAACAGACTAAAAAAATATTTTATTTTAATCCATACTATGATGCTTTTCCTCTCAGAGTACCATTTTCTGTAGCTTCAAGACAGTTAAGCAATCGGCCTAAAGTTTTAAGTGTGAAAGTTGCGTTATTTGTTAGAATACGGTTAACATACTGCATGTGTGGCTCAGGTGCCACAGTGGTACAGACAGATTGGCACTGCCACTTTAAAGATCCAGAGTACTGCAGCACCCGACTCTCTGTATGAAGTCTGAATGTTCTCCCAGTTCCTGTTGTTCTTCTGTTTGTTTAAATGTGCCCACGAGTGGACGCGGTGATGGGCGGGTACCCTGGCCAGGCTCTTTTCCTGCATTAGGTCCAGTACTGCCATGATGGCCTCGAGAGCAATCATGACAATTATTAGTCATGCAGTGAAAGTATTTGCTCTTCTAAATATTCATTTCCAAAAGGACAGAAGAGAATGTAAAAGTGGACCGTGGTATTCTAAGGGCACTCCTCATCTGTCCGAGTGAGAGAGCTGGCAGCCTACAGCCGATCTCCATTATGCCGTTTGTCAGGGTCACCATTTTTCACTTCTCAGTTTCAGGTTTAAAGCCCACTATAAACATTTTAAAGAGCTGATGATTGCCTGTTTTTGCGTTGCGCCCTCCCGCACCATAAAATATCATCTGTGTGGAGGCGTGAAAGCTTTAGATTCAGATTTTCGACAAACCTCAAAGTTTCAGGGTGCCCTGATACCGAAAACATTGAGATCTTGATGATTGATGAGTGTGTGTGTGTGTGTGGGGCGGTGCTACTAGAATGTGAAACTGCAACTCCCAGCAGTCCCTGCAGTGGTTCTGATTGGTCTTCTGCTGAGGGTGCAGGGGCTGTTGGGGTCAAAGGAGGTCAGCGCGGCTTTTAAAAAGGGGGCCGGTGACCAAAAGGCGAGAAGCGTTTTAGTAATTTGTGTTTCAAGTGCCTTCTGTTGGGCTACCTGGACTCATTCGTTGTGTCCTCCATCGTTTCGTGGTTGGAGTCTGGATTGTCTGCCTGTGTACATGAGGACCTCAAGTGGATTCATGGCCATCCTGCAATGAAAGGAGCGCTCCTGAACCGTCCACCCGGCAGGACTGTCTTTACACTCCCATTCCAGTGCAGATCTCCAGACTATCCATCGTCATCATTACATTTCACCCGTTGCCGTTTTTTTTACAGACTTTGCTGTGTGTGCTTTGTGTGACTAATGGATAGTCGCCGTAAGGGGTACAGGGTGGCATCATTGGATTTCATTTGTTTTCATTACATTCTTTATTTGTTGTTTGCTTTCTTTTTGTCTCTGTTTGTAAGTAAGTGCGGGTCGAGCCAAGGCTGGGTGCGTCCCTGGAACCTCCACCATAAAAATCAATAAATCACAGTCTTCTCGACGGTGTCAATCTAATCTCAAAACTTCAGCCTGTGATGAGAGGACGATGTGCCGATTAGTTTTTGAACCAAACTGTGCAATAAGAAAGAAGCACTCGAGAGGAACCCTCCAATACCGTAATTCTGCAACGAATTAGAAATTCTTGTCGTCATTTGTTATCTTAGTGACCTAGTTTATAACGTGAAGGATCAGCTTCAGAGGGGTAAATATTTACTGAAATGTTACAGAAGAGTTTAGGTAACTTGGTTCCAAGGGCACAAAGCCGACTGACACTCACGTCCAAATTTTTTTCAATTGCCCAACACAGCCAGGAATTAGCAGCTGTTGGTTCAAATAAAACAAAAGAACAAACCTGAACTGAATGTACTAAACAATCCAAATTGCTGAATTTCTGTGTTATTGGAGCACAAAAATGTACTTTAGCCTGTTTTTATTAGTCCGGTTAGCCAGGTTTCTACTAAAGAGCAGTGCCATCGCAGGCCTCATCTTCAACTCCTGCTGTGCATTTACACAACTCCACTGAACATACGATTGACAGCAATGGTGGCAGGAGGCGACGTCCTATGCATACGACCTTAACAAAGTGAAAACAATGAAAAACAATATTTCAATCTATAAAAACAAATTTGGCATAATTATAAAATCCATCCATTCATCCTCTTCCGCTTATCCGAGGTCGGGTCACGGGGGCAGCAGCTTAAGCAGAGAGGCCCAGACTTCCCTCTCCTCGGCCACTTCTTCCAGCTCTTCCGGGAGAATCCCAAGGCGTTCCCAGGCCAGCCAGGAGACATAGTCCCTCCGGCGTGTCCTGGGTCTTCCCCGGGGCCTCCTTCCGGTTGGACGTGCCCAGAACACCTCACCAGGGAGGCGTCCAGGAGGCATCCTGATCAGATACCCGAGCCCCCTCATCTGACTCCTCTTCTCTACTCTGAGCCCCTCCTGGATGACTGAGCTTCTCACCCTATCTTTAAGGGAAAGCCCAGACACCCTGCGGAGGAAACTCATTTCAGCCGCTTGTATTCGTGATCTCCTTCTTTCGGTCACTACCCATAGCTCATGACCATAGGTGAGGGTAGGAGTGTAGATCGACTGGTAAATTGAGAGCTTTGCCTTACGGCTCAGCTCCTTTTTCACCACGACAGACCGATGCAGAGCCGCATTACTGCGGATGCCGCACCGATCCGCCTGTCGATCTCACGCTCCATTCTTCCCTCACTCGTGAACAAGACCCCGAGATACTTGAACTCCTCCACTTGGGGCAGGATCTCGAGTGGGCACTCCACACTTTTCCGGCTGAGGACCATGCTCTCGGATTTGGAGGTGCTGATTCTCATCTCAGCCACTTCACACTCAGCTGTGAACCGCTCCAGAGAGAGCTGAAGATCACGGCCTGATGAAGCAAACAGGACAACATCATCTGCAAAAAGCAGTGACCCAATCCTGAGTCCACCAAACCGGACCCCTTCAACACCCTGGCTGCGCCTAGAAATTCTGTCCATAAAAGTTATGAACACAATCGGTGACAAAGGGCAGCCCTGACGGAGTCCAACTCTCACTGGAAACGGGCTCGACTTACTGCGCCGGCAATGCGGACCAAGCTCTGACACCGGTTGTACAGAGACCGAACAGCTCTTATCAGGGCGTCCGGTACCCCATACTCCCGGAGCACCCCCCACAGGATTCCCCGAGGGACACGGTCGAACGCCTTTTCCAAGTGATGTGTAAAAAAGTGATGTTGAGCATTCTTTGAAGCAAGTATAGTGAGATTCAATCTTGCCTGAAGAAGGGGCCCGAGTTGCCTCGAAAGCCTGCATATTGTAATCTTTCTAGTTAGCCAATAAAATGGCTCCTTTTGCTTGACTTCTCACTACATTCAGAATGGCTAACACGGTACGACACTCTAGTGCTACTTGAAACAAGTGTGAAAGAGTGCTTACCAAATACATATGTGTGGGAAATTGCACATTGAAAAAAATGAGAATTTGTAAAAATGATTAACTTTGTTTGGGATACTTGCACTCCTGTGACAAATCTCAAGCCCTGCACACGTACATATAGTCAACTGCACTGTCACGCACGTGCTTAGGGATTGGGGCGTGGCCAACAGGAGAGGATGCTTAGCTCCGCCCTGATGGGCTACAACAGTCCCTGCCCTCCCTGGGCTCATAAATCTGGCTCATAAATCTGTCAGAAGAGAGAGAGAGAGACAGACATCCCCACGCCGAATGATCACTTTGAGTCTCACGCATTGTTAAGAGCAGGTCACCAGGACGGCCCGCACTCACCCGCATTTTGTATTGAATGTTTTCATTTCAAAAGTTGCCATTAAAAGGGAAACAGCTGGCATGGCATTGAGGCCCGCAAACATCATTACAATATTTATATGCTGGCACATGCAATTGCTAACTCAATTCTGTGAGTCACATGGTGGGGTATATTTTAATAAAGAATTGTTTCTGTATTATCATCATCAACTGCTCTTGAAGTACAACCTGGGGAGATTGTAAATTCAATCAATAACACCACTGATGGACTTATTTCAGTGAGGACACAATGTGTTTGATAATCCCTCATGGCCTGCCTTTGGCTCAGGGACATCTACTTGTAACAAACAGTAGCATTTAATTCTATATACTGTATTTCAAAAAAAACAGAAGTCATAGTGAATGGCAAATATAGAAATAGCAAAAGGTATTAGAAATAAACTTGATCCCTTATAGTAGGACTAAAGGTCAGGGAGCAGGTAAAGAATTTAGGGCTAATCATTGACTCCGACCTTAACTTTAAATCACATATTAACCAGATTACTAGGACTGCATTTTCTCACTTCAGGAATACAGCAGAAGTTAAACCTCTTATAACTTAACAAGACACTGAATAACGAGTTCACGCTTTTGTTTTTAGTCGACTAGATTACTGTAATGCACTCCTAACCTACCAAAGACATTAATCGATTGAAATTAGTGCAGAATGAGGCAGTAAGGATCTTAACTAGGAAAAGAAAACCTGAGCACAACTCGCCAGTTTTCAGCATCGTTACAGTGCTTACGTGTGTCATTCACAGCTGACTTTAAAGTACTGCTAATGGTGTATAAAGCTCTAAATAATCTGCTCTGTCCTGTATTTCTGAATGCCTGTCCCGCTCCACTCCGAGTCGTAACCTCAGATCTTCTAACGGTCGCCTAATTATAATCTCAAGAGTCAAGCTGTACAGATGTGGGGAGGCAGCCTTTGCTGTTATGCACCTAAAATCTGGAATACTCAGCAGACTAACACGAACTGCTAAAAGCCCAGTGTCTTAATTTGCCTTTCTCATAGCTACATTTTACTTGTAACAGACTCTCACATTCTTCAGGGATCTGCTCTGCTATTCTCTGCTGACTTTTCTGGTTCTTCTGTGGAGGTCATTTGATCAAGGCACCATGCAGGCCCTTGTGATGATGGGAAAGGAGGTGGACACCCCAGCTGTCCACAAGTCCAACTTTGTCATTAACATTTACATCTCGTTATTATATAAAAAAAAAATCCTGGAGAGAAACAGTAGGGCGACAAGACGTGATCTTATAAGATCACGGAAGACACTTAAAAGACCCGCGAGACTAAAGAGATTGGCCACGGAGTGTCTCGCGGGGACCTTAAACATGAGACTTTGTGCCAAGAGATTGACCAGGACCGTCTCGCCATGATGTACAACATGAGATTCTAGCAAGACACGTCCTACTTACAACCAAATAACAGCATGGGAAGCAACACACTCAGTCGTGTTAAGGCTTTGAGCACACACAGATCCAGGGTCTCAGTGCACATAAAGCGTAAAAGGACAATACGTTATAAATGAAAGAGACTCAGAAGCGTAGGAGAGACAAAAAAGAATAATTGAGGTTCAAATTCAGAAAATAAGAAAAGAAGTTATCAGCCCGGAACAAGTGGAATTGAAAAAAAATCAAAAAAGCAGGTCCAATCGGGACGTTGGCATTATACACATGCAGAGCAGGTCTGAGATTATGAAAGCAGTGGAATTCGAAAGGCTCAAAAAAAAAAAAAAAAAGGCACGATACACATGTGGAGAAAGTTAAAGAATATGAAAGTAAGAAAATCAGAAAGTATAAAAAAAAGAAATAAAGATCACAGGAGTGCAAACAAACGGAAATCATTACTCGAAAAAGGGAGAATAACCATCACGGACCAGGTGTCATTGAAAGAAAAGCAGGATAAAGCGAGGTCAGAAATAAAAGACAAAGAGTAGAAAACAAAGTAAAACATCATAAAGAGCTTAAAAAACAAGGGGGGCCAAACACATGCAGAGCAAGATACAGAATATGAAAGCAGAAAAAAACGACAAAACAAAGAAAAGTAAAGATCGCATTAGCGCAAAGAAAGAAATTATTACTCGGAGAAATATTGAAAAGGTGAATAGAGATCGAATATATGGACACAGGTGATACGTCAGGAGTATGGAAATATTGTAAGGCTTTGAATTTCAAAAACGGAGTTTACCTCACATGCATTTAATGGCTACTTTGCAAACAAACTGATTAACTGCTGATGATGAAGATCGTTTGGTCTGTGCTGAAATTCCAAACGGAGAAACCTCTCTCTATCCTGAATTAGGGTACAAAGTCATTAAACACGTCTCATGGCCTCATTTAAAAGATTCAGCACATTGGGACTCGAAAGATTCAAAATATTGTTTTTTACAGAAGTTCTGAAATAAAAGTGAAACTAATGAAATAGCAACAATTCAAAGAAAACAAAGTCTTAAAAGTGTGTATCTGGAAAAACCAAAAACAGAGGTTGGCGAGCAAAGCGAGCAGGGGGTGAAGCCCCTAGTTAGTTAAAATGTCCAGTGAATGTTGGGTGGTCTCTTAGCCACGGAACCCTTGCAGATTTTGTTTTTCTCCAGCCTAACGCGAGTTTTTTTTTTTCAGTTTCTTGTAGGTAAAGTATTGGAATCGTCCAAAACTTCAATTTCAAGATTTTGATGAATCTCAACGTTTTAGATCTCCGAGTCTGAAAATACAATTTTTGGAAAGATGTCTCGGTGTGTGTGTTGATTCAAACACGATAACTTGAGTGCACTTTCACTTCGGTCAACTAAATTTTACATACAAGTTACAAGGTACAAAACGTTGATTTCTATCTAACTTTTAGGCTAATTCCACTAAGCAGAAGTGCTACGTTACCTGAAACGTTTCCCCAAAAATATTAAAAATGTGATCACTTCTCACCATATTATGGTAAAGCCCCACATTCTAAGCATTTTTGTCACTTTGCACTTTTTTGAAAAACAACCGGTTTTTGAGATAATCGCAACTTTCCGTTTGACATTCAAATGGTGAGACGTACATATTTGAGAATGTTTGTGCTTGAAGTAAACGAACTTTTGTGCACAAGTGTTACATTACACACATTACTCAGCTTCTGACCCACTTCCTCTTATCGAAGGTGGTAATTTACCTGAATTGTTCGCCAAAATAAAATTATCATGGAAAATTTCAATTTCCTTAACTTTCCTTTTATAATAATTGTTCAATATATTATTAATTTGATTTCATTTCTTGTTGATGGTTCTTAAAGGTACATAATATAAAGACACAAGCACTGTCTAGCAGTTCACTCCTCAAATATCCATCCCCATATCTTAGTATATGAGAAAGTCAAGGGGAGAGAACTCCCGATTCTTTTATTTGTTTCCCGTCCTCCTTGCCATCTGACTTTATCGTTTAATATTATTGATTACTCTCATTTGTCTCATTTTTCATTTCTTGTAACTTTCTCTTTGCCATCCTGTAAAGCACTTTGAGTATCATTGTTTCGCTCTATAAATAAATGTTGTTGTTATGGCATGGGGTAAAATGGCAGCCTTGAAATAAACATGACACTTAAAAAGACAACATCTGTGACTATATATATCATTTATTATATACTGTTTTTGTGAACAGGGACCCTGCCCAGCCAGGACGCTTGGACAGTCCCCGAGTTGGATACCTCCCCTGGGCCACGAGAATGGAGCTGGGACCACCACCGCTACAGGAGGACGTGGCCACCACCAGGGGGCACCCGGACAGTTAGGGAATCCTGGATGGCAGCACTTCCGCCACACCAGGAAGTGACCGGGTCATGATAAAAGGGGCCGCCTCCTTCCAGTAAGGGAGCCAGAGTTGGGAGGAAGGAGACGAAGCTTGTGAGGAGGGCAAGAGAGAAGAAGAAGAGAAAGAGAAAGGAAGACAGTTGGTGGATGAAGGCATTGTGGTGCTGTTTTGGAAAAATAAAGAAGTGTGTTTTGGACATTCTGGTGTTGGTCTGTCTGTGTCCGGGGGTATGATTTCCACAATTTATATATTATATATATATTTTAGTCAATTACATTGACAATCATGTTACGTTATTTTTAAAACGTTTCCTTTT
>NC_053156.1:304988255-305165961 GCF_016835505.1 Polypterus senegalus
TGCAATGAGCTGACGCCCCGTCCAGAGATTTTGTTTCTGTCTTGCGCCGATGCTGCTGGAATGGGTGCTTCCCTGAACTGATGGATGTAATAATTAAACATCCTTTTCAGAGATATTGTGGCATGGTGTCCTCGGAATTTTATTGGATGTTTCGGGTACACGCGTCACATCGTGTGAAGTATAAACCTGGCTTTAGGCACCTTATTTTTCAGCGGATGATCTTGACAAGGGCTTATTTTTGGGGTAGAGCTTATATTACAGAGCCGCCTGAAAATCATGGTAGGGCTTATTTTCGGGAAAACACAGTAGGGAGCATCTATCCATATTTTTATCAGAAAAGCCTGCTCCATCACATTGCGAACTCTGGACACACAGAAAGCTGTTATACGATGATGGCAAAATTGGATGTCATCAAGAAAAATCCCCTCCATCCCCTCCAGGAGGCGCTCTCTCTTGAAGCACTTTTAGCCAAAGCAGGCTTATTCCACCATGGTGTGCCACTGGGGGTCTTTTCTACCCACTGCTATCTATCAGGCAATTCAATGCATCCTCCTGGGGCACTTGTTAAGTTATATGTTAAAATATATGCACAATATACATTTATTTATTTATTTTTATTTAATTATCAATCAACTGATTGATTATTTGGTTGGCTGTATTATCTGTCTTATGAGTCTGTCTCCTTGCTTTTTTATGTTTCTGCTGCTGTATGCATCTGAATGTCCCCATAGGATTAATAAAGTTGATCTGATCTAATGTACGGTGCTCTCGTGAGGTAAACCTCCCTGAAGGATCGTGCCTGTTAACAGCCGGAGGACAAGTCCCAAGCCGAACTCAGGCATCATGTCTTGTTTCACCGCACAGGAAAATGCCGGTGGCTATTTAAGAAAACAGCAGCCCAGAAGTCACCATTCATACGAGAACTGCCAGTGCGGAGCTGCACAAACCGATACTCCAGTCTCGGCGGCCTTGTCTCTGGGTGCCGCACAGCACTTCTGAACTACCGCTCATGCCCCGTCCTGTGCAGGATTCTGGAAGTGCCGTGCAGCTGTGCTCCCGAAACTCCATGGTGGAATTGCTCATCGTACGTGTGTCAGCAAATCGCAGGGATAAAGCGAAACTTCATGGCGCTACCCCTCACACACAGTGATCGCGTTAGTGCTTCACGGTGTTACATCACACAGAAAACTTGCCATGTCAATCAAGCGGAAAGGGTGGTGTGGAAAAGAAAGTGCCAGCTCATCCATCAATTACACCTGCTCAACAAGTCAAGTCCAGTTGGGGGGCATGCACTGGTACAGCATGTTGGCGCACCCACCACACAACAAAACTGCTTGGGATCCCGGTTGGCAACCTCCTAGACAGGCACACAGTCTGGCCCCACTCTCCGGAAATGACCTTCTATCTGCCACAGCCAGGTGGGCGACCCCTTGGCCTGGTGCAGCTACTCAGTGAGGATCCTGCAAGCCGCGATCACCCAATGGGAATCGAGCCACATGGCTGTTGTGCCGTAACTGACGCTCCCTCACAATGCAGGTCATGTGCCTCACACAGTCAAACCAGTGGTACCCAAGGATTCTCCGGAGAGACACACATGAAGGAGTCCAGTCTTCATCTCATGGATAGTGTCCATGCCTCGCAACCATATAGCAAGACAGGAAGCACCAGGACTCAAGACTTTTGCATAGATATTGGGAGCACACACACCCCTGTCAAGTGAACTCTTGACCCCCCATGCTCTCCCAATCCATCTACTGACTTCATAGGAAGTGTCATCGGAGTCCTGAATGTCACTGCCAAGGTAAGTAAACCTCTCAATGACGAGGTCGACACTCTCTCCGCAGACAGACAAACTGCTGATGGCCGTGCCCAAGAGGTCATTAAAGGCCTGGCTCTAAAGCCCAGACACTGCTCAACAATTAAAAAAAATGAAGAGGGAACATTGGCTGTAAATACAAATAGCCTCAACTCAATCGGCTGGAAATCGATACATGACTCTACTCAAGAAAAGGACTCGCTAGCTTCAGCAAGAACAGCACACAGGTGGCCCCCAATTCAACACAGACGTAAGGCTGCCTTGGTCCCCAAAGAATAATCTCGACACAACCAAAGATGGTCAACTCTCACCATGCAGTTCACCCAACTGAGGCCGTCTCCCTTAGCCTGACAACCCTGAGGGCAAGAAGGCTACCAGGTGGCCTGTAAACTTACACACAGACTCACTCACACACACACACACACACACACTCTATCCACCTGAGCACTGATAAAGAGTGATGTCTGCATAGCCAATCACCCCTCAGTACTCCACACAGGGCTTACTCACTAGCTACGGCATGACCAACACATGGCTGTCCCCAAGACACACAGTGGTCGATACACTGACTGGTTATATGCCACTAACCAGCCAAGGATATTTTAGTCCCACAGTGGTGTTCACCCTATTTAGATCTTGTCCTTCAGCCTGCTGACAAACGGCAATCTTCCCTTATGCCACGTGCCCTATAACCGATTAATACACTCATACACACA
This sequence comes from Polypterus senegalus, assembly GCF_016835505.1. Classification (NCBI taxonomy): domain Eukaryota; kingdom Metazoa; phylum Chordata; class Cladistia; order Polypteriformes; family Polypteridae; genus Polypterus; species Polypterus senegalus. Next base: position 304,990,788 of record NC_053156.1, read on the forward strand.
CATACTCAGCAAAAACCCTGCCGGCGATTCTGCCAAGTGCTTTGTCGTGGTAGGGTCTCAGGGTGATCCTATTCTTTATTCTCTTGTTTATGGAGACCTGATCAAAATGCTCTCAAATCTCTGCTATCGCCCCCAAATGTTATAATACCGTATATTTATATTTACTTCTGGCCACAAGATAAAGTATCAGAACAGGCAGCAGAAAAAAGTTTCAAATGTACTCATTGTGTATTATTATATAGTAGATAACTAGTCATGTTAGGTAATAGAATACTGTAAGAGCCAAAGTTAGAAAGTGAATGCTTTACGTTAAACTCGTATCAGTGTTTGCTTAATTTGAATAGAATACAATTTTCTCTCATAGCTGTAGACTATGGTATGGTCCTTTACCCCATTAGACAGAATCTTCTCAGCTATATCTGTGATTCAGTGTGTTAATTAAGTCAGCTTTTTTATTTTGAATTCTTCTCATTGCTAGCATGGACTGAAAGACCAATAGGCATACAGTTTTCTGACCTTTTAGAACTGGTTCAACTGTATTAGAAAACTTAAAGAAACAAACAAGATATATAACCCTTAAACAGAACTTTTCCTAACTTCGCAGTACCAATTTCTTCTCCTTTTTTGTGTGAATTGTTTTACTTTTAAATTTTTACTAAAGCTTTATAAACAAAAGATATTTTGTCTGTGGAATCATTTCAACATGTCAGGCTATTGCTAGAATCCCACGAAGCAAACTAAAGTAGCAGAACTACATACAAATACATTTAAAAATATTTGATATCTCTTGCTCTGTGTGCACCTTTCACGGCCATTCCACTATATTCCTGTGTGTCTGAACCATTTTTGACTGTTGCTCCCTCTCTACAGGCCATTCCTGTAAAGTCTATTGTTATTTTTCTGGATTCCCGCATTCTTTCTGTCTGCTTTTATACTTCCTATCTTTAAAGGCGACTCTTAGCGTGCCTCCTAACCTTTACTCCTCTTCATGTGGCTGACTCTCGCCAAACTGACCAATCACACCAAAGTCAAAATGACCAATCAGATTGCTCAGAGTAATCACACACACACACACACACACACACACACACACACACCTTACAGTTTTATGATATAGTAAGATACCATTTATAGTGGCTTCCATTTAAAATGAAATCTACTTCATAATAAATTGTGCAGAAATTGAAGGGGTCTACAAACTTTGTGAATCAGCTGAATCTTTGCATTTTCTTTGAAATACATCATTATCTTTGATTTTTCACTAGTGTACCGTATATACTCACGTATAAGTTGAGTCTTGAAACCCGAAAAATTGATCATAAAATCAGACCCCGACTTATACACTCGTTCAAAAATGCGACGCTTAATTTTTAGTTTTTTTTTTTTTTTACATTTTCTTGCCTCCTCCAATCTCTCATCAGTTTCTCAGACACTTTGAATTTTGTTGCAGCAGCGCAGTTACCAATTTCTTTCACCACTTCATCGACTTTTAACTTAAAACCAGCTTCATATTTTCCTCTGATTGAACGCTCCATCGGTGATAAGGGATGCTCTTACGATAAAGATGTATGAGGGTGTGAGATACAAAAAACACAAATCAGTGCAAACGTCACTTTGGAATAGTTCAGGTATTACCTTGTGGTCACGTAGGCACAATAGACAGAGAGAGAGGGTTTAGGAGCACACGCTGACACAGCGCATTGCCGCACCCACATAGAAAAATAAGGCTGTGTGCTCCGTGGTTACTCTCGCAGGTGGGCGTTAGCATATCATAATCTCTTGGACCAATAGCGTGAGTTTTTTACATTCGAATTATACGACCGACATTATAAAATACCAGAAATTACACGGTAAAATCAAGCCCCGACTTATCCACGGGAGAACTTATCCACGAGTATATATGGTAAGCCCAAGGTATAAGCACAGTACAAATGTGTCGGTTAAAATTATACAACCTGATAATAGGTTACCAGGAGGCTTTCTTTCATAATATCTTGATTAGTTTCTAATCCTTAATGGTCATGCACTTCCCTTAATCCAGCATACCGTTTGCATAGGGCAGCAGAGATAGCTTAGCCCTGGATGGAAAATGGTAGAAAGAGAGCGACACAAAGCCTCTCTAACAGCATTAATTTAAAGAAATCCTGTGGCTTTTGACACACCTTCTGGAATCAGTGTGAGGAGAATTCACAGCTCAGGTAGACTTAAACGTCACCAAATTCAAACTTTGTTCTTATCAGCATTTTCTCCAGGTTCAAAGGAAGCACAAAAGTATTTTCAGACAAACACAAAAGAAAGGATATACAGATACTTAAGTCGCATACTGCCTTTTCAAACCTGTCCTTCTGTTCAGGCCATGGCAGGCTGTTAATGGCCTTTGTCAGAGGTGGCTGGGGTGGCGACCTGGCCGGGACGCCCAGGAGGGCTTGCGCCTTCCCCAGACCATCTGGGGGCGACCGCCCTGGTTCCTTTGGGGGCCACAGGTACAGTGCTTTGAAGCTCCACCCTGTAGGGGCCCGTGGGCGCCCCCATGCCTTTGGAGCCCTGGACCTCAGCACTTCCGCCACACCAGGAAGTGCTGGGGGGAAGAGGAGCAGGAACACCCCGAGGACTTCCGGCTACACAGTTGGTGCTTATGCCACACGGTGTTGTGTCGGCGGAGGCTTCTCAGGAAGCACCTGGAGCCCATGCGGGTGTGCATAAAAGGGGCCGCCTCCCTCCAGTTGACGGCAAGAGTCGGGTGGAAGTGGACAGACCTCGAAGGAGAGGAGTGGAGGCGGTTTGAGGATTAAGCAAGGCATTGTGTTGGCCAGGACTTGAAGGGGTGATTGGTGCTGTGGCACTGGGTTGTGCACTGTAAATAGAATTGAAAATAAAACGTGTGTTTTGAACCAACATGTCTGCCTGTCTGTGTCCGGGCTGTACCCCACACCTTTCATCTCAACCCTCCTGTATTCCACCAGGCTAGCTGACCAGTCAGTTTATCTATACAAGCTCTAACCTGTGGTAAGTACAACAACTCATTTCTTAAGTATTGCCTTTTTTTTAAGTACATATTTTTATCATCAGTTTTTACACTGTCCTCATGACAACTGTTATGTGAGCCATTGGTGTTTGTTTAGTTATTGACCTCCACTTTACTTGTAAGGTTCTGTGTACTTCTGTATGTCACGTTCCATTAAAGCCGTTTCCTTAATAAATAAATTTACACTATGAAACACAAAACACATCTGTCCAACTGAGAAAGCTGCTGTCAAACTCAGGAATGACAACACTGTTTAGGCTGCACAGACCTCCAACACACCTGAACGTTACGTCATTTACAGCCACATGAGGTAGTGTGCAGTGCATGGTGGGAGTGAAAAACATCTTTTGAGCAGAAAACACCAAAAAGCTAAAATAAAACAACACAGCAGTGACCACTTACAAAAGACAGAGATAATCCACGGACGGACAGAAAGAAAGGGATGTGTCCAAGAAGAAAGCACTAACAAAATCAGTAAACAGATCCCTCATCAGCACTTCCTACTACTTAGCTTTTCATTGCCCACTTCCTTTATTTTCATTAAGTCACTAATTACACGGAAGATCTCAAGTACACTCACATGTAGCTCAGACGGCTCTGGAAGAAACTCTACATCATCACCAAAAATGAAGTCAGGTGGCAGCTCAGGATCTCGAGCGTTAAATATGATGTCCCCTACAAAATAAAGAAACAAAAAAAGAAAATCAAACAGGGTAAGTAAAGAGCGTCTTCTGCAGCTGCTCTTCTCACTCCTCCATTCTGATCTTTTGCAGTCATACCAGTGTGGCATAGTGGCCAAGGCTTTGGACTTCAAACCCTGACATTGTGGGTTCAAACTGTGACACTGCATGACCATAAGCAGGTCCATCACCTGTTCTTGCTTCAAATAAAAAAATAAAAAATGAAATGGAACAAATTGTATCTTAAATATTGTAAGTCGCCTGGGACCAAGGTGTCAGTCAAATCTTATATATAAACGTCTACGCATGGAAGTGCGTCTGTCTGTGTGGCCGGCCTGGAAGTGCGAGGCTACAGCATGATGCTCAAAGAAAGCGACTGTCGCAAAGTGAAACTGCCGACAAAACAGAAACTCACTTAGCTGCTACTATACAAGTTAGGCGAGCACCTCGACAAAACGAAACCTCAGAGGAGAGAGAACCTCGCTTAGCTGCTGATAGACAATGGAGGTGAGCATGTTGGCAAAACGAAATCGCAAGGAAAAAGAACCTTGCTTAGCTGCTAATGCACAACCGACGTGATTGATTGATTGATTGATTGATTTAAGTGCCAGAATCCATGGTTTCTAGGATCCTGGGCTTTTTACAGCACATGCTTACACAGCTAGTAATAAAATAATACAGAGAACCCACGATTACCATGCAGTAATTTTATTGAGGTTCCACATTATCCGAGGCAAATCTGTAAGTGCAACACACTATTCAGTTTTCTTAAAGTTCATAAAAGATTGATGAGCAGTAAATGGTTGTGGAAGGGAGAGGTTTGGAGCAGCACTGACAGCGCGTTGTCGCATCTACCACATGACGAATCACCTCAGGAGCCCAAATTAGGACCCGAGCACAGCCATGCAACGGGTGACACCTCCCTACTTCAAATGGAATGGAACAGTGGGAAGATTTTTTTTTTTCAGCGTCAGGAGTGACAGTCCTGCCACCAACCCCTAAGTTGTCCCTGTAAGTTGGAGGACCTGCTTGCAGGGTTAGATGCAGATTGACGTCATAGCCAGGACGGAGTAATTGTAGGTTAAGGGCCTTGCTTAGGGACCCAATGGAGTGGAATATCTCCTGACATTTATGGATTCAAACTGGCAACCTTCAGATTGCCGGCGCAGCTCCCTAGTCTGGCCTTTTACAGTTTATCCCTTTTGATTTGCAGGGGTTAAGGGTACTGAACCCCCGGAAACGTGAAAATCTGAATATGCTGTGGGCTCCTAATACTGTATGGCTGACCATAAGCCCTAAAATAACATACAGTCACTTATTTAACAGACAATACTGCACACTTGTATATATGACACCAATAAAAGTAAAGCTGTAAGTAATTACTATACCGTATACCACACTGTATCAGTAACACACTGAGTCTTCACGCCCACTTCACGGATTTCCAATTCTTTTTTCTTGACTTTTCTTACTGTCGACTCGTTAAATAATACTCCAGCCAAAGATTATATATATATATTTTTAAATGTTACTTATCCCATGTAGATTGTGGTGGTGGCCAAGAAAATTTTTAATCTTATGTTTTTGTAGAGAAAATACATGTTGAATATTCAAACTCAGTGGCACCTGGCAGTGACCAAGTGTGGACAACAGCAAACGACTGTGGAACAAAATCCAGGCAAAAATGGAAAATAAATTCTCATGTAACTCAGATTGCATAACCCACACATCCAACATCCATTTGTACGGTCAAAACGTGCAATATGTGTGCATTTTTTGCTATTATTAACAGTTACTTCCTGGACAGGTGCCGTTAACAGTAAACAGAAAAGATGTCACTGCGACAGAGCTATGCATTCAATGACACAATACATTTTAAAAGTCTCACATACCATCTTTTGTGTCGTCTTTTTTATTTTTTTATTTTTGCAACTTAACAACAGCAACCTAATGTACAGCGTTATATTTGAGCCACTGAGAAAAAAATAAAGGACACGGTGAAAACGTGTATTTTGTGATTAAAGTGGAAATTTTGGCTTTATTCTCGAAATGTCCATTTTAACTTCGTAGTTTACTTTATCATTAAAGCAGACCGTCGTTAACGTCATCCCAGAGCTTCTTGGACCTGACAGCAGCGGAAAGCAGCAATAGATCACCACACAGAACAAATTAAATGTCTGATATTCCAACTCTCTGCACATTTAGAATCTTTACATTTGTACTTGATGCCACTTTCATGATGAAAGTCATTAAAGTGTGTATGTTACATTTTACATATAATTTTGTTTAAATAATGAATACTGTTAATAATTACACACATGGGGGTGTCACGGTGGTGGAGCGATAGCACTGCTGTCTCGCAGGGAGTTATGTTGCTGGTATTTCCTGCTTGTATTCCACACTGTGCTCAGGTTTCCTTCCAAAGATATGCAGATTTGGGGATTTGGTGCTGCTAAAATGACGCCAGTGTACGCGAGTGAGTGCTTGTATTCACCTTGCGATGAGCTGAGGCCTCATCCAGGGATTGTTTCTCACTCGTGTCCAATGCTTGCTGGAATGGACACATCCCTGGATTGATGGATTTAATCAATAAACATCCTTTTCAGAGATATTGCGGTAAGGTGTCATCGGAATTTAATGGCTGTTCTAGGCAATTCACAACACAGCGAAGCCGAACCTGTTCTCAACGTGATGAAATCTCGCACTGCCACCTGGTGGATTCCTCCAGATTTACGTAAAGTACGTGCACAAGTATGAACACTACAATGCTTGCCTAGCAGTAGCAGGAGCGTCCGCTGCAGCATGCGTTGCGTCGCGTGAAGTACAACTCTGGCCTTAGAAGAGTTTGTAAGTTTCTCAAAGCTATTCATAAAGGCATTTTAAAATTTCAAAATTTGTACACTATAATCAGTTTCAATGAAAATTATGATATTTTATTTCCTCTGAAGTATAAATGTACCACATTTCAACAAACCAGGTTGATTAGGGGCCACGTTGTTTCAGACAGACAGACAGGGTGATCACAATAGGTGCTTTTCGCATTAGAAAACAAATTCTATGCATTCAAAGAATTAAAGGAAGAAAAATATGTGGGATAATAAAAGAAAAATTAACAACTCTTGATATTCATGACAATGTGCAAACTATTGTGTTTATTCCCAATTGCCAGCTCTTTATGTAAAACATGCTAATTACAATGTAAATTATTGCTGCGTGCAGTAAACAGCATAAATGTGTCAAATCAAGCTTTCTCTATACAAGAAAGAAACATTTGGAGTTCTTAAATGATGGCAGCATGTCAGCAACACCCAGTTACCAATGAGTCGGCTCAATTCTAAACATAAAAGTATTATAACTTTAAACAAAGCGATTAAAGGCCATGTTGCAAAAACAAGCCCACCCTCACGAGAATTGCATACTAAACCTCGGAACTGTGCATGGCTGAGGCCAGCTAAGGGTAACGGATCAGCAGACGAGTCTCCAGTGCCACCCCACTAAACAGGTGTCATCAGCTCACTGCCAGTTATGAGTGGCACTTAACCCACCTGAATGGAACTGCAGGGGAGAAAATTAGCTGAGGGCTTAAGAAGGAAAATAATTTCATTATAAAAAGAAGACAAGGGGTACAAGTAGAGTAGAAAATGACTGTTATTAAGCCAAAATACAGCAGCAAAAGCGATAAGAGATATTTAAAAAGTATGCCAAGCATGCTAAAATGTTCAGGCTGTCGTAGTTAGCTGTCATCTTGTGACTGAGAAAAGTGCAGGAAAATTGCAAAACAAGTGCCACAGAGCCAACAAAAGTAGTGCAAAGCCAAAATGGAGTGACTGCTTCATCTAATTAAGCAATAGGGATGCACGATGGTCGTTTACGCAGGGAGCCACTGCTAAAGCAAAAGCACAAGGCGGCCTGTTTAGCTTTTACCAGGAAAAACCCATCCAAAGCTGAAGCCTTTTGGGCACCTACTGTCATTTCTGATTAAGACCATGAAAACTCCTCGTGGTTCTGATGTTGCTGAAAATGTATCGAGTCAACAGGGGGAAGAGTACAGTAAGAAGTGCACGGTGGTCCTTGAGTTCTTAATGAGAGCTGAAGGTATGGGACAACTGCACTTCATTGATGGCATCATCGGGTCACCTCAAAAGAAAAGATGCTAACCTTCTCTCTACACTCTGGGTTGTCAGGCAGCTGCTTCAACATGACGAAGACCCCAGACATTCTTCTATTTGGAAGGAACGAAGCAAACATGCTCAAGTGGCAAAGTGTGTCACCCAAACCTCAACCCTGCTGAGCACCTGTGGGGAATTTTGAAGACACAAGTTACGCAGCACTACCCATCAAACATCAAGGCCCTCAAGGAGGTCATCCTCCAGGCAGACAAGATGATACGGCCTGAACTTGACACTCAATACCATGGACCTACGAAGTGTTAGAATATCACATACTGGTAGAATTTCAAGAATAAACTCATTTTTGCCACCTTTGATTCAAGCAATGTTGCTTAATTTACTTATTCTGCATCTGATTTTGATGAAGCTTCTGCAAAAAATGAGTCAATATAATGAGGAATGACCAGGAGATAAGATGCAGTCAATAACAAGCCAAGCAAGTAATGGCAATGTCAAAACCTGCGGCCAATACCAATAACGTTAACCTAAAAATCAAAGTTCCAGTACCATCATGCTGAGCACTGGTGCCCCCCATAGCTGTGTACTCAGCCCCCTTATCTTCACTCTGCTGACTCATGACAATATGACTATGTGCAGCTCTAAGAGCATCATTAAGTTTGTGGATGACACAACTCTGGTGGGTCTCATCAGCAATGGAGAGAAGTCAGCTTACAGACTGGAGATACGACACAAGTGGTGCAAGGAAATGAAGAAGGAGAGTATTGTTGACTTCAGGGAGGCCCACTGCTGTTCATAACCCACTGAAGATCGAGGGCTCTGTAGTGGAACTGGTCAAGAGCACCAAAACCCCTTGGGGGGCACCTGACAGCTGACCTTACTTGGTCAATTAACAGCGCCTCCATAGCCAAGAAGGTGCAGAAGCGTCACCACCTCCATTGGTGGCTTAAGAAGGAAGGCTGACTTCACAGTACATTTTACAGGGGCACCACTGGGAGTGTTCTGACCGACTGCATCACTGACTGGTTTGGGAACTGCGGTGTGTCAGGAAATAAGGTGCTACAATGGACAGTACACACTGCAGAAAAGACTGATGGGTCCTCCCTGCTCTCCATTGAAGACTTCTTCATAAAGTGATGCTTCCACAAAGCCTACAGCACTGTGACGGACTGCTGCCACCACTCTCATGGTCTCTTTGTCCCACTTCCATCAGGCAGAAGGTACTGTAGTATCCAAACCAGTTCTACCGGGTACAGCAGCAGCTACTACACCGTGGTGGTCTGGACTCTGAACTCTGCTGACCACCTACCCTCAGATCTGCTCACTACTGTTATATTTTTTATCAGTTATTGTTTTTATGTATCTATATCAAATTATTACTATTTATTCACTTACCTATTGTTTTTTTCTCTGTTATAGTATGGTGTAGTTCTCTACCTGTCTTGAATTTGTCTTATGTTTATGTACATGTTGCACAGAGATGGTCCTTTTATTTCGTGCCACTGTATTCTTCAATATGGTGCATGGATGGGATGACAATAGCGCCACTTGACGTGACCTTTTTATCTAAAGTTAGTTTCCAGTACCGGTTGTCACCAAATACATTGCATGTAATCACTTCCTGCGTATCCAAATTTCTGACAATCCGAGAACCCATGTGGTAACCTTCAGATGGTCACATGTTGTGTATTCCTGGTGAATCATGGGATACATTAATAAGGCAGTCGACTAGGCAAAAAGCCTCATAATCGGCCACACCCAAGAAAACACAAAATGGGGTTGAAAAACAATGCTAAAAATGTAATAAGTTTTAAAGGCCGCCTTCGAACAAACAAATATCAGAATTAAGTTTGTCTGGGGAGGAATGAACAGAAAAGACCTTACATTTTACGTTTAATGCTCAGAAAAAGCCCATAAAAATGTCAAAACGGTAATTACCATAATAACTCTTTCTATGATGTTCTTAAAGATTGCTGAACAAACGGATATTTTGTTACCATTCCATGAATTGTAACCATCATTATTTTTTTTTATTTTTTTTTAAATTTGATTATAATCCCGAAGGAAATTACTTGGTTTTTCGCATAGCCCTTGGGGTCAGAGCGCCCCTGGAGCAATTGAAGGTTAAGGGCCTTGCTTAAGGGCCCAGCAGAGTAGGATCTCTTTTGGCAGTGACGGGGATTATTTAGACACAAAAACATTTATTATTATTGTGAGGGCAACTGCAAATGATGTTGTACCCGCTCAGCTCTGGACTGTGCCTCATGCCCTAAAAACTGAAATAAACTCTGGTGTTTGGTTGAACAATGCACTTTTGTTCAATGTGGCTGTTTGCTGGTTCTGGCTAAAGGAGGACATCCAATGTTCTTTACTGTAACGCACTCTTCTCAGGACCACCCAAAAAAGTCATCAATCGATTACAATGAGTGCAGAATGCAGCTGCTAGAATCTTAACTAGGAAAAGAAAATCTGAGCACATCACCCCAGTTTTGATGTCACTACACTGGTTACCTGTGTCATTCAGAATTGACTTTAAAATACTGCTTATGGTTTACAAAGCCTTAAATAATCTACTCCATCTGATATATTAGAATGTCTGACACCTTACACTCCAAATCATAACCTTAGATCTTCAAATGAGAGTCTGCTTATTACTCCAAGAGTTAAACTTAAAAGAAGTGGTGAGGCGGGTGGCCGTTTGCTGTTATGCACCTCATATCTGGAACAGTTGACCAATAGGAATTCGCCAGGCTGATACAGTGGAGCACTTCAACGCACTGCTGAAAACTCATTACTTTAACATGGCTTTCTCAGAGCTTCATCTTAGTTTAATCCTGAAGCTCTGTATATTCAATTAATTATCATTACTATTCATGGGAGCATCAAAATCCCTACTCACCCCTAGTTTCTCTGCTGTTCTTTTTCCGGTTTTCTGTGGTGGTGATCTGTGCCACCACCACCTGATCAAAGCACCAAGATGTCCGTCCATTGATGGATTAAAGGCCAGAAGTCCACATGACCATCATCATTAAGTTCATCCATGTGAACCCTGAATACCATGAGGACTGATTGAGAGGTCATTGATGTTGGGGCTGGGTGGTCTCGTGGTCCTCTGCAGATTTTATTTTTTCTCTCCAGCCGTCTGGAGTTTTTTTTGTTTTTTCTGTCCTCCCTAGCCATCGGACCTTACTTTTATTCTATGTTAATTAGTGTTCCCTTATTTGAATTCTTATTCTTTTTGTCTTTTTTCTCTTTCTTCATTATGTACAGCACTCTGAGCTACTCTCGTTCGCTTCCCGGGTCCTCCCTGTGTGGAGTTTGCATGTTCTCCTTGTGACTGCATGGGTTTCCTCTCATCAAAGAGATGCAGGTGCACTGGAGATCCTAAATTGTCCCTAGTGTGTGTGCTTGGTGTGTGTGTTTGTCCTGCGGTGGGCTGGCGCCATGCCAGGATTTGTTCTTGCCTTGCATCCTGTGTTGGCTGGGATTGGCTCCAGCAGAACCCCATGACCCTGTGTTAGGATACAGTGGGTTCGAAAATGACTGACTGACTTTGAGCTCCATCATTTGTATGGAAATGTGCTACAGAAATAAATGTTGCTGTTGTTGTTGTTCTGCCAGGCCCAGAGTGCTGCTGGACTTGGGGCAAAATCAGACAGACCCTGAGTGACACATGGTCACAAAGTGAGCTTCAAGCAGGGACTACACCATCAGCTTTAAGGTTTAAAGTCCAACATCTTAGGCACAAAACTCCCTTCTCTAATTCTATGATAAGCAAATTGTCCTTTGATCAGTGGCCATGAGTACCATTCACAGAGAGTTGGTGGAATGGCTGCAATCACCACATTGTAAGATGGTGAAAGATGTACCCTTAGGGTTAGGGTTAGAGATGGTCGTTCCTTTTTCAAGTAAACGGCCTCCTTGACTCCTCGCTCAAACCAGAGTTCCTCCCTGTCCAGGATGTGCACATCTTCATCACTGAAAGAGTGACCACTGTCCTGTAGATGTAAATGGACTGCAGAGTCCTGGCCTGACGAGGTAGCTCTTCTGTGTTGTGCCATCCGCTTCGCCAGTGGTTATTTGGATTCCCCGATGTATGATTGACAGCAACCCTCTTGGCACTTGCTGAGCATTATTGAGCATGCATGGAGACATCCTTTCTCTAATCAGGTTCTTTAGAATTTGTAAATTATTTAAACCTCACCTAATGTACAGTAGTGTTGAAAAGTGTCCATCCAACAGGCTACCACAGTGCAAGGCTCAGTGACTTCCATATTTCTCCTGAAGTGAACATTGACAGTTGCTGTACTGTGAACAGTGCTTCCACTTGATCGAGTCATTTTACCTTTTTGCCATATTCCCGAGACGTGTCACGGTCGTATAAGTCAGTTTCACTGGCCGTGTCAATGTCTGATGACCAAGTCACACTGTCATCATTATCACTCGACTTACCTACTGCTTCAGGTTCACTTTGTTCTAAAATCAGTTTTACAGGAATTCATCCACACGCCATTGTGTTCTGGTTGAAGGCTCCGCCCCACTCATGAATATTGCTGAGTTATGCATTGAAATGTGCATGTAAATATAATGTTACTTTAACCCCTAATGTCTCCAGTGCTGTACGGGCTTAATTAACCCTTTACATCGGATCTTACCAGCTTAACCGTGTTTACATAGAATTCCAAATCCTCACAGACGCTCAGGGTTAAAGCTAAGGAGGTTACAATTTGTGTGCTACATTTCTCATTTTTTCTGGTCATAAGGATACAGAATATGTTGTACAATCACTCAGCCACAGTAAATAAACAGTCCTAGAAATCATCGACAGCCTGATACTGCCCTGAGAGTCGTGTTTATTCTATGAGTAGCTGGAAAGTTTTCACTAAACTTTATCTAAAATGCTTAAATCCATTACGTCTTTTTTGTTTTAATGCTCTAAAAAGTGGGGTAATTTAAATTTCCAGCGGACTGTATAAATAGTCATGAAAGCAAGTTGTCAGCACAGGGTCGACGACTTGAAAGCCACAAACACGTCCACAATGTACAATCCAAGTGCCAACGGCACATGTGGATCCAAGTAATTCAATCGTTTCATTAGACCTCCACTGATGGGGATGACAAAAAGAGAAAGATGAAGGTGGGCTGATTTCTCTTTTATTTAGTGCCAGGGAGCTGGACAAGTGCCAGTTGAGTCTGCTGTGCCCATGGCAGTAAATCTTTTCTGTTCTGACTTTACAAACACAGAAAGCTCAGGGCTCATCTTTAATAAATAAGGATTTTTTTTAGTGTTAGCAGCTCAAGTCAGTTCAGTTGCCTCACGTTATCGGTCACGGCATAGCACTGAACTTACAAGCATTGCAAACCACGCAAGAGGAATGTGGCATCAGACTTTTAGATACATACCTGAATGTGTCATTTGTGCTTTAGGGTTATGGCGCAGTGATGTGCCCCATTCCTAATATTCTGTACCTTTGTCATGATGAATGGCTTCAGATCATTAGACAAAATGTAATATTAGATAAATAGATTTACCGAAAAAGAGCATTTCTAAACTGCTACTGCCCATGTGGAAAGGTAATTACCGATTCGACTCCTCTGACTAAGTGAGACCTGCACTGGAATCTGGAAGATTGACGGTTCAAATCTCATTACTGCCAGAAAAGATCCTACTCCTTTGGGCCCTTGAGCAAGACCCTTAAACAGAAAATTGCTCCGGGGTGATGTACAATGGCTAACCCTGCACTCTGACCCCCAAACGGCATGCAAAAAAAAAAAAAAACAACAGCCATGACTCTTTATCTGACGCTCACCCCGTATGGACCCTCATCATGAGGTGTCAAAGCAAAGGAGATGACAGAAGAGAAGACGAGAAAAGATTCTAGAGTAGTGCTGGGAGGTACAGCAGTTCAAACCGAAAACCGGTTTTTATTTTGTTGTGATATTTGTTTTTTTTTTTTTTTAAATTCAATTGATTTTATTGAAATCACACAACATTCCATACAAAAGATCAATTTTACAAGAATAGGATTGAAAACAAATCAACCCCCACCCCTGAAAAAGACAGCATAGGCAGCAGAATAAAACTTAAACCTAGCAAAAATAAGTACAGTGGTACCTCGGTATACGTCTGCTTTGGAGTGAGTCCAACTTGGTATACGACCTTTGTTTGGAATACGACTCGCGTGCTAGAACACCGCACGCTACCCTTGTTAACCTCTCTCGACACAAAGCCACGACTGCCCACGAGCGTCAGTAATCCAGTTGCTAGCATTTAGTGAACAACCCGCACTATAACTATATGAATATGAAACAAAGACGTTATTAAAAAGTAAAGTGAGCTTCAATTTTCACTTATTTCATCTAATTGCTTTTGTATTTATGTATTTTAGTATTAAGCAGTGTTTAAATTATTTTATCCAACCCCATCAATGTATAATATGTCAATAACAACGGATTAATCCTTTTCCCTTTATTTCTTATGGGAAAAATGTATTTGGTATACGTCCTGTTTGGTACAAGTCAAAGGATCTGGAACGGATTAAGGATGTATACCGAGGTACCACTGTAAACAGATAAATTAATAAGTGAATATAGATGAACGGAGAAGAAAAAGAAAAAAAGGGATAGGGAGAGAATCTGCTTCCTCAGAGCTTTAAAAGTTTATTCTAAAATGTTCTTGATCAGGTCCTGCCAGGTTGTGAAAAAGTTCTGCACAGATCCTCTAAGTGAGAATTTGATTTTTTCCAGTTTCAAATAGTAAACAATAACAGCAGTTACCCACCGACTTAAAAAGGGAGAGTTAGGATTCTTCCAGTTGAGCGAGATAAGTCTGCGTGCCAGTAGTGTAATAAAGACAATTACAGTTTGTTTGTCCTTCTCCACTTTAATCCCATCTGGAAGAACACCAAGCACAGCTGTTAGTGGGTTAGGAGGGTTTGTCACACCAAGGCCATCTGAAAGGCACTTCAAAATGTTGGTCCACAATGATGTTAATTTGGTTCAGGCCCAAAACATGTGACCCAGTGAAGCTGGAACTTGATTGCAGTGTCCACAGGTTGGCTCTCGCCCTGGAAACATTTTGGACAATTTTAAACGAGACAGATGTGCTTTATATATAATTTTGAGTTGCTGTTGAGCTAAAGTTGTCAACAAGAACAATTTGCTGCACCACCTTAGCCGCAAAAAACATGATTTAGAGTAGCATGAATGTATGGAACTAAGATTGGCTCCCTCCACATCCCTACTCCTGTTCCATTGATCAATTCCGGGAATTTTTGGGTCCCCCCCTTTGTACAGTATGTGTGAATCTAACCACCGGTGATCCAGCAAAGTCACTAATCCAGCACCCCACAGGTTCAAATGATGCCAGACTAGTGATGGTTGACTGGTACTAAAGTTTTCACTTTGGCATTGATACCAGCTTCTAGACATCAGTAATAATAATAACAATAATACATTTTATTTATATAGCGCCTTTCCCATGCTCAAGGCACTTACAGAACATAAGAAAAAATGTCAGGATATACAGTATAGTACAAATCAGATAAATAAATAAAGAAGATTAAGACAGTGAATTCAGAGAAAAAAAAAAGCCTAACAGACAACATCATTGATGGTCCAGCACACACACGGGTTACTTGAGCATCTTGACAGAGAGGTAAACTGAGGGAAGGGTGATAAAGTCAAGTAGAGCTGAAAGCCTTCCTGAACAGATGAGTTTTAAAAGAATTCATGGCGTCAGCTGACCTGATTAATTTCGGTAGGTCATTCCAGAGTCTGGGCACTCGCTATACAGCTGAAGGCCCTGCTGTCACCCATGGAGTGTAGATTAGTGTGGGGCACAACAAGATTACCAGAATCAGAGGACATTAGTGGGCGGACAGGCACATAGTGATGGAGAAGGTCACTGATGTAGTTTGGCACAAGGTTATTTAAGGCTTTGTAGGTTATTAGTAGGATTTTATATTCGATTCTGTAAGACACAGGGAGCCAGTGAAGGTGGAGCAGGATGGGTGTGATGTGCTCGCTGCTGCTGGTTCGAGTTAAGGACTCTTACAGCCGAGTTTTGAATAAGCTGGAGCTGTGATATAAGATTAGAAGGGGCACCTGCCAGCAGGGAATTACAGTAATCAATGCGGGATGTGATAACAGCAGGGGCAAGTGAAAAAGAAAGGAAGGAGCGAACACGGGATATGTGACGTGTAATCCAGAGTGCGTCGAAGCAATGGGGGCTCTGGTTTCCCCCATGAAGTTCTCACCACATAGAAGTGTGTAGTTTTAGTTCATCAATTCTACAAAATGAACATTTTTCTACGAATGCAATAGTGTGCACTGTGGGGTCGGTGAGGTGGATTGAGAAGACAGCTGACATTTAATTCGAGGACCAAAAATCCCGAAATGCTGGTACCATACAGTTTAAAATTTGTTTTTTTTTTGTGGTACTTTTTCAGTATTGGTATACCGCACAACCCCAGACACGGGTAACGTGAGATTTTCCATGGCTGTTTTTGATACTATTTGCTGTTGTCCAGTGTTGGTCACCATAGACTTCCATTCTATCTAAGCTTTGCCATCTGTGTTCTGCATGAAAACATGCCATTACATTTTTTTCTTGGCCATCAGTATAAATTATATGGAGTAAGTAAAACAACAACATTTGTGTGTGGAGTATTCCGTTAATGCTGGCCATAATGATAAGTTAAGTGTCTGAGGGAAATGTCTTGCTTTTTTTGCATGACATCAGGTGGGGTTGTACCCAATGGCTCTTAATAGAAGACGGCGATCATATAAAACATGGCGGCCTATGACAATGATTTACCTGAAAGCAGTCTCTCCACCACTTCAGACTGCACATTAAACAAACACGGTGTCTTGTAATTGTACATATGGTGAAGGATCAGGTGCCCGCTACGTCCTGCAGTCGCAGTCATATTGTCACATGTATGCGCCTCTCGAGGGTTATGAGAAGCAATCATGCAGTGAAAGTCAAGCAGACACAAGTCTCTGACACTAATTACTTGCCTTCAAAAGATCCAACAAAGACGAAGGTTTGTAAAGCCGACTATTGTTTCTGCCGTTATTTATTGAGCGTAGCAAAGCAGATGTAAACAGTGAGGTTCTGCCAAGACAAACACTGCTCTAGCTGCCGTGATGGTGTAACTAAACAGCGACTGTGCTGCTGAGGCTTTTTATTGTAATTCATTATGTTTTCCTGTCACCGACGCCCCCCCTCCTCCAACCCCCCAAACATGCAATAAAATGCACATTTGCTCATCACAACAAAGGATCAAAGCAAATTCATTAGAGAAACAAGCCAGACTTTTAAACAAAGACACGCCATCTGCCAAGCAGATGAGATCGCTGCCAGTGCCACAGTGCGAGGTTCGCTTTACATAAATCCGCTGCCACGATGACTTCAGCAGACTGAAGAGCCGATGGAGGACATGTCACACAAATCATACGCTAGCACTTTGATACTTGTTGCATGTTACTTTACAAACTGTTCAGCAAAAGTAGGAAATTTGGGAATTGACCAAAGAAAAGACTGTTTTATATTTTTTTAACCACCCTGCTTACAGTGCCCTCCATAATGTTTCGGAAAAAGATGCATTTGTTCTTGATTTCCCCCTCTGCTCCACAGTTTTAAATTACAGATCAAACAATTCAGACATTCTGATTAAACTGCACATGGCGGAAACTACTTCTACATGTAGCCCCCCCCCCGGCAAATTTCAGGGCACCATAATGTTTGGGACACAGAAAGACCAGCAAAGCCAAGGAGCTGGTGGTGGATTTTAGGAGGCCCAGGACCCTCACGGACCTCGTGATCATCAGAGGTGACTGTGCAGAGGGTACAGACCTATAAATACCTGGGAGTGCAGCTGGATGATAAATTGGACTGGACTGCCAACACTGATGCTCTGTACAAGAGAGGACAGAGCCGACTATACTTCATTAGAAGGTTGGGGTCCTACAACATCTGCAATAAGATCCTGCAGATGTTCTACCAGACGGTTGTGGTGAGCGCCATCTTCTACACGGTGGTGTGCTCTTCAATTCCACCCGGGGGGGGTTTACTAAACGTTAACATTATACATTAAAGTTATTGTCTGTTATACCTGCATTGTTATCACTCTTTAATTTAATATTGTTCTTTATCAGTATGCTGCTGCTGGAGTATGGGAATTTATAAAGTATCCATCTATCTATCTATCTATCTATGTGAAATGGCCGATCTATGAAAGCCACTGTCATATTATAATAATAATAATAATAATAATGAATTCTTTACATTTCTATAGCGCTTTCTTATATTTAGCACTTTGTCACATGTCCCTCACATGTAATGACTGTTTAAAGTCTGCCATTCACAGATTTGAGCAGCTGCCAATGGTCTTCTCTAGTGATGCTCTGCCAAGCCTCGAATGCAGCCATCTTTGGCTCCTGCTTGTCCCCTTAAGTTTTCTCTTCAGCATACGAAAGGCCTGTTCCATTGGATTTAAACTGGGTGACTGACTTGGCCATTCCAGAATTTTCCATTTATAGCTTTGATAAACTCCTGTGTGGCCTCAGCGATATGTTTAGATCATTATCTTGTGGTAGAATGAAATGTTGTCCAGTGAGTTTGGAGGCCTTTACTGGAACTTGAGCAGATCAGATGTTTCTCTACACACCTCAATATTCATTGAGCCACTGCTGTCAGCAGTTCCACCATCAGTGAAGAGAAGTGTGCCAGGACCTGTGGCAGCCATACATGCCCAAGCCATAACACCCCTAGCACCATGAACACCAACAGATGAGGTGGTCTGCTTTGGATCTCGGGCAGTTCCTTCTTGTCTCCACACTTTGCTCTCACCATCTCTCTGATGCAGGTTCATCTTTGTTTCGTCTGTCCACAAGACTTTTACCCAGAATCCCTTGTAGATAAAGTCTTTTCTACACGGTGTGACCAAAATGTAAGCAAATCCTCTTAAATGAATGTCCACAATGTGCACATTAATCAGGTCTGAATTGTTTGACTTGTAGTGTAAGCTCTGGAGCATATGGGAGATATTTTCTGCAAAAATTGAAATGAAAATGCAATTTCTCTATTGCAATTGAATTTTCAGTCTGCAAGCAAAAATTCTGCAAAAAATAAAATGAAATAATTCCATTTGTGATTTCATTTTCAAAGACTGCATGAAAGAATGCTGCAAATACCCCATTTGCAATTTCAGCCTGAAATGCCTTCTCATTTTCTAGTTCTCAACATGCAAATATGGGGTCAATAGGTGGGGCTTTGTACCTCGACAACTCACAATTGTTTGTCCTCCGCAGCTGTAGAATCACTTTGATCAACAGGATACTCCTCAATTCGACTGGGCTTAATTCACGTGGTTTTTGATCTTCTCACCCCCATACTGCGGGCTTCACAGCGAAACCATCCAACCAACAAGACCACTCATACAGTCATATTAAAAAGTTTGTCAACCCCTCTTAATTCTTTGGATTTTTGTTTCTCATTGGCTGAGCTTTCATAGTAGCAACTTCCTTTTAATATACGACATGCCTTATGGACACAGAAGGATTTCAGCAGTGACATTAAGTTTATTGGATTAACAGAAAATATGCAATATGCATCATAACAAAATTAGACAGGTGCAACCCAACAGAGATACGACATCAATACTTAGCTGAGCCTCCTTTTGCTCCTTTGAGCCTCTCGACGCTGTCCTCCTGTAGCCTGTGATGAGCGTCTGGATTCTGGATGGAGGTATTTCTGCCCATTCTTCATACAAAATCTCTCCAGTTCAGTTCAATTTGATGGACAGCCTGCTTCAAATCATCCCATAGATTTTCAATGATATTCAAGTCAGGGGACTGTGACGGCCATTCCAGAACATTGTACTTCTCCCTCTGCATGAATGCCTTTGTAGATTTCCAACTGTGTTTTGGGTCATTGTCTTGTTGGAATATCCAACCCCTGCTTAAGTAACTTCAACTTTGTGACTGATGCTTGAACATTATCCTGAAGAATTTGTTGATATTGGGTTGAATTCATCCGACCCTCAACTTTAACAAGGGCCCCAGTCCCTGAACTAGCCACACAGCCCCACAGCATGATGGGACCTCCACCAAATCTGACAGGAGGTAGCAGGTGTTTTTCTTGGAATGCGGTGTTCTTCTTCCGCCATGCAAAGCACTTTTTGTTCTGACCAAATAACTCCATTTGTGTCTCATCAGTCCAAAGCATTTTGTTCCAAAATTAATCTGTCTTGTCTACATGAACATTTGATCCAACAAGCGACTCTGTTTGTGCTGTGAGTGCAGAAAGGGCTTCTTTCTCATCACCCTGCCTGCCATACAGATGTGCTGACTTGTAGAACGATGTCCAGATACACCATCTGCAGCGAGATGTTCTTGAGGTCTTTGGAGGTGATCTGTGGTTGTCTGTCTCCATTCTCACAATCCTGCTCATATGCCACTCCTGTACTTTTCTTGGCCTGCCAGACCTGCTGGGTTGGTTTATCATCAACTGTGCCTGTGGCCTTCCATTTCCTGATGCCATTCCTGACAGTTGAAGCTGACAGTTTAAACCTCTGAGATGGCTTTTTAGCCTTCCCCTAAACCAGGAGACTCAACAATCTTTGTTTTCAGATCTTTGGAGAGTTTCTTTGAGGATCCCATGCTGTCTGTCACTCTTCAGAGGAGAGTCAAAGGGAAGGAAGCACAACTTGCAATTGACCACCATAAATACCTTTGACCACTCATGATTGGACACTCCTGTCTATGAAGTTCAAGTCTTAACGCGTTCATCATTCCAAGTAATCAGCACTGAGCAGTGACAGCCATTCAAATCAGCACAATGACAAGGGGACCCACATTTGTGCACAGCCAGTTTTTCACATTTGATTTAATTTCATACGACTAAACGCTGCGTCACTAAAAATCTTTGTTCAGTAAACACCGCAGTACTCAGATGTTCCTAGGAAATGGAAGTCATACCACAGTTATCTTTATCGTTGAAAGGAGAGTCAGTTATGATGCAGGCTGAGAGGGGTTCGCAAACTTTTTTATATGACTATAATTGTAGTTCTGAAGAAACTAATGTGCAATGTAATTACAATATTTAATATGACACATATTACCCTTATTCTGTCATAATTTACATTTATTTACATCAGTGATTCTTAACCTTTTTTGAGTCACGGACCCCTTTGAGAATCTCATGAAAGCTGTGGACCCCCTTCCCAGAAATATTCACATAAACATGCAATGAATATAATGTATTTTATTTATCGAGATTTGATTGTCTCCTACTTAAATGACATACACAAAGTATGATCAAGCTTTAAAGTAAAAACTCCTTTTTTATGCAAAAAATGAAGGCCACTCATTATAATTCTGAAATACAATCCTCTTGTGCAGATGAAAACAGATCTACTGCTACGTTTTCTACTACCATTAATACTACTACTCGAAATTACCAGTACTGGGCTGTATAGTGAATATAAAAGTTCATTTTTATCTGACCCTCACAGGGGTCCACGGACCTCAGGTTAAGAACCCCTGATTTACAATGAAGTTGAAATGGGATGCTTTGTATTTTTGTGTATTATAGTGTAGTGTCAACATAGAGTACAGCAATGGCTGGATTCCTTGCTCATTACATGGCTCTTTGAGGGGGCTTGACATCTGTACAAGGACTGCTGGCCATTTGCTACACTAGCTGGAAAAACCCATGTGACGGTGCACAGTTGCCGTTTTTATTGGCGCTTTTGCTGTTGATGACACAATGCCTGCTCAGTCTTTTGGTGACACATCCCTAGTTGATGGAACTTCTCATGTGCCGATACACAACCCTCGCTTCAAATTCACTGTCCCCAGCAGCCAATTCCAACAAAATGGCTGGGTGTTCTTCCCTCGTACTTCGGTAATGCAGCCGGTGTTGAGGGCACATTAGCAGGGTTTGGCAGGGCTGTGTTGTCAGATGGCGCAGCAGGGAAGTTGCGTGCTGCACTGGCAGGTGGCACTACCAGCTGTAGGCAGGCAGGTGAACCAGCTGGTGTGGAGATGCAGATGTTCAAGTTTCTTTGCGGTTTTCGTTTACTGATCCAGGTCTGGATCTCAGCTTTGAGGCTCTCCCTTCACTGCTGCTTCACAACGCCTCTATGATCTGCCTTGTTCGTTCCTTGTTCATTTTTGCCACCAGCTCCGCTTCTCATGGTTCACTTGGGGTCAGTGGCAACTCAAGTTGCCACACTTTTCTCCAGTTGCATGAGCCTGAAGCTCCGCTGGTATCAGCACACCAGGAGAAACAGACTTCATCAGATGGAGAAGTGGTGGAGCTGCCCAGGTGTTAGGGCTCGTTTACACTTCACGCTCAGAACGCGTCATGGCTGCCACGCATTCCCAGCGTTCATATGATGCATCCTCTGAGCAGGTCCTCAGAAATTAACGCGGCGAGTGCTTGAGTTGCAGTCCCAGCAAAAAGTGTGTGTGGGGTGTGCGCGCAGTATGATAAAAGTCAGAACGTTTACTATCTATATGTGACAGAAGGCCACTTTGCAGGTCCTACAAGATCGGTGTGCCTGCTTCAATGTTTGATAAATGGTTCGATGTGGTGAAGCAAAATGCTGACATACAGATACATTCGTGGTGTTTTTATATTCAAGAGTTGCATATTCCCGATCGTAATGACACGACACATTTTAAAAGGCACACATACCGTCTTCTGTGCCGTCTTTTTTTCTAGGGCTTCCTCTGGTCCTGACAGAAGCGGCAAACAGCAATAGATCACCACACAGAACACATTAAATGTCTGATATTCCAACTCTCTGCACATTTAGAATCCTTAGATTTATACTTGATATCACATTCATGATGAAATTCATTAAAGTATGTATGTTACATTTTACAGATAAATCGTTAATTTCATTGAAATAATGAATACTGTTAATAATCACACATTGGGGTGACACGGTGGCAGAGCGTTAGCACTGCTGTCTCGCATGGAGTCACATCGCTGGAATTCCCTGCCTGGAGTTTCCTGTTTTCCTGCTGGGTTTCCTCAGTGTGCTCCGGTTTCCTTCCAAAGATGTGCAGATTTGGTGACACTAAAATGACGCCAATTTGTGTATGTGAGCGCTTGTATTCACCTTGCGATGAGCTGATGCCTCATCCGGGGATTGTTTCAGCCTCGTGCCCAATGCTAGCCAAAATGGATAAGTCCCTCGACTGACGGATTTAATCATTAAACATTCTTTCAAGAGATATTGCGGTAAGGTGTCATCGGAATTTAATGGCTGTTCCAGGCAATTCACAACACAGCGAAGCCGAACCTGTTCTCACCATGACGATGTCTCGTACTGCCACCTGGTGGATTCCTCCAGATTAACGCAAAGTCCACGCACGAGTATAAACAGTACAACGCTTGCGTAGCAAGAGCGTCCGCTGCAGCATGTGTCGCGTCGTGTGAAGTATAAACCCGGCCTTAGTCTCCCTGCTGTCACCACCCTTGTACTGCTGCTGCAAATGGCAATCCAGGTTACAGATCTGAGCCTCAAGGCTCTCAAGCACCTCCGCCGAAGAGCCTTTACGGTGTTCGGCACCAACGGTACAATATAATACTATAAAAATACAAAGCGTCCCATTTCCACTTCAGTGCAAATAAATGTAAACTATGATGTAATAATGGCTCATTTCTGTCATGTTAAATATTGTAATCACATTGCTCATTAATTTCTTCAATTACGCGTGCTGTGAAGCTCTCATTACAGGGGTGAAAAGATGAAAATCATGTGAATTAAACACAGTGAAAGTGAGGAGTAGTCTGTCAATCAAAGGACAAAAAAATTTAGGAAAATCGCCAAGCCCCACCTACCTACCCTCGCAATTCAATGAGCAGCAGGTGGCGCCAGTGCTTATTTGCGTTTTCCTTTTCACTTTTGTGGCTTCATTGTGGTTCAGGCTGAAAACGAAATTGCAAATGGGGTTGTTTCGTTTTAATTTTTGCAGGATTCTTGCATGCAGACTGCAAACTGCAAAAGAGAGATTGCATTTTCATTTTATAATTTTAAATTTTATTTTTGCAGAAACTGCCTCTCCCAGTATGGAGCAGAGGGGGAAATCAAGGAAGAATGGGTCTTTGTGCCAAACATTATGGAGGGCACTGTATCTATCACATGCACAGAAAGATAATAAATACAAAGCTTCATCTGTCTGATAGACTTACAGACTACATGACAAAACTTTCTTGGCCATTGGCAGACAACCTGAGGTAATAAGAAAAAAAAAAAACAAATGAAAACACGATGCTGTTTCACCTTTAATAGTCAGAAGTGGCCGTCTATTGAGGTTTGCAACTCAGCATAGAGGTTAGGATGTCTGACTATAAGTTTCTGTATCTTTCTTCATCTTATTTATGTCTCTCTATTATATAAAAAAAATCCTGGGACGAGATGAGACTTTTTATCCTGAAACGAGATGTGACTTTCTCAGACAGATAATTTCACATCCCGCAAGACAAGACTTTGTGCCAAGAGATTTAACCAGGCCTGGGCTGGAACTAAAAGACAAAGAGCAGATGACAAAGTAGAACTAACGTCGCAAAGAATTCAAAAACGTTGGCACCATACACAAGCAGAGCAGGTTAGAGATAACGGAAGGACTAAAATTTGAAAGTCTCAAAAAACGATCGTAAAGATCGCTTAGCGCAAACAAACAGAAATTATTACTCGATGAAATAATGTAATAGCAAAAAGTGATAGAATATATTGTTCAGATTTAAACATTAAGTCGGACACTTGTAGATTGTCTAATTTGCGTTGCCATCACGTAAAAGTAGTGTTTCTTCCCAATAAAGAGGCGTATCCAGGAGAATTAAAAGATCTGTCGTGTGGTGAAAGTGAAACGGAAAGTGGCTGGAGCATAGCGCAGGCCATGGGGTTGGCGAATGAAGTGAGCAGGGGGCAAAGCCCCCTAGTTTTGTAAAAAAAAATATATATATATTTGCATACATTCCAATCACATGGTACTTCCTGCAATTAGCTTTAAGCTTTAGACCAGACATTCTTAACCTTTTTTGAGTCACAGACCCCTTTAAGAATCTGATGAAAGCTGTGGACCCCCTTCCCCAGAAATATTCACATGAACGTAATGTACTTTATTTATCAAGATTTGATTGTCTCATATATATATGACATACATCACGTATTATTACACTTTAAAGTAAACAATCAAAAAAAAAAAACCTCCTTTTGTTATGCAAAAAGTAAAGGCCACTTATTCTAATTATGAAATACTAGTGCAGATTAAAACAGATCTACCACTACTAGGTTTTCTACTACCATTACCACAACAACATCTACTCTAAATCAACAGTACCGTCTGTATAGTGAATATAAAAGTACATTTATATCTGACCCCCTGAAACCCATCCATGGACTCCCATGGTTAAGAACGCCTGCTCCAGACTAATAGTCCACAATTTTAAGAGACTCAGATGGCACTCTTTTTATGCAGCAGGACTAACATCGGCTCACCCTGTGTCACCATCAGTAGTAAAGGCAGAAACATTTTTAACGGAAGATGAAACTTTTTGTTTACAGTGGGTTCAGAAAGTATTAAGACCCCTTCGCTTTCTGCACACTTTATTCTGTTTTAGGTTTAATTTTAAAAGGATGAGCGCAAGTGTCTAATTGTTAACTTGATGCTGATACAGATAATAATAATAATAATAATAATAATGTGGTGCTTAGGAAACTGTTATGGAGAAGAAAAAGAATTAAAATGCTTCTCAGTGCTTTTATCCTGTGTCCTGTGTGTCTGTCTGTTGGATTTAAGGGGCAACAGTGCCACCTATTGTCCACTATATATATATATATATATATATATATATATATATATATATATATATATATATATATATATATATATATATATATAGAGAGAGAGAGAGAGAGAGTCAGAGAAATGCAGGATCAGCTGTGGTTGCACACAAGCCTCAGATCTCATGGTATGTCATAGATTGTCTAACACAGTGTTTCCCAAACTCGGTCATGGTGGACCCCTGTGGCTGCAGGTTTTTGTTCCAACCAGATTCCTAATCAGTGACAACACTTGATAGCATTGATCTCATTTAATTAACTGTTTTTTTTTTTCTTTTATTCGACATTCAGAAAAGCTTAGCAGCATGATTTTTACATTTATAAGATATTAAGAAATATTTCTGCTTTTGCTATAATGCTTAACTCTCTTTTGTTGATTTCATTATACTTTGCCCTTTCTCTGTGCAGTTTTTCCCCCTTCGTTGTATCTTATCAATGACAATTTAAAACGAGCAGATCAGACACCCAGGCAAACAACACTGAATAATCAAAGGCTGCAACTACTTTAGAGTCAGACCCACTAATTAGTAAAAATTGGACCTAGACCTAGAAAAGTACAATGAAAATCAAGATGAAAATACTGTTAAAAAGAAAAAAAATACATTATTCCTATATAACTGCTCGGTACATTTTAATATATATATTTTTTTTTTTAGCAAACTTAGTTTTCTAATTTCTATGTTGTTCCCTAAACACAGGAGTTGGGAAATATCAGTTCACTTAATTAGCCCAGGAGTCCAATTAAAAACAGAATCTGGTTGGAACAAAACCCTGCAGCCCGAGGGGTTCACCAGGACCGAGTTTGGGAAACACTGGACTCCTTGTTCTTGTGCTCACAGAGCGTGTGGCCCCAACAATTCTGAAGAAGGCTCTGTAATACACAGTATAAAAGTGGCATGATGTCCATGAGTTATATGTTATCCTCGTTTTCTAAAAGAAACTGTTTATCCATCCATCCATTATCCAACCCGCTGTATATGAACTACAGGGTCACGGGGGTCTGCTGGAGCAAATCCCAGCCAACACAGGGCACAAGGCAGGAAACAAACCCCGGGCAGGGCGCCAGCCCACCACAGGGCGCAGACACACACACACACACACACACCCAAGCACACACACTTGGGACAATTTAGGATGGCCAATGCACCTAACCTGCATGTCTTTGGACTGTGGGAGGAAACCCACGCAGACACGGGGAGAACATGCAGACTCCACGCAGGGAGGACCCGGGAAGGAAACCCAGACAGGTCTCCTAACTGCGAGGCAGCAGCGCTACCACCGTACTGACCCAAGATACTGTTTAAATGAAGATCAAACTTTGATATAATTTTTCATATGTTAAAAGAGAAGAGAATATTCACATGACTCTAGTTTAGGGTTTCTTGAACATTTTTTTCTTGCCCTTTGGCCCATTCCTTGAGGTCTGTCAGAACAGAGCCGGGGGTGAATGGTTCCCCTGTTTGAAATTCAAGGACAGTCATTATGACTTTTAACCCTTGAAGATCTGTCACCCGATTATCAGAGTGGGGGTCTGTGTCCCCCTTGGAGAATCACCACTGATCGTCACAGAGGTGCAATGTCAATTTCTTAATCAACCTGTGGGGGCCCACCATGACACTCTTCAAATACAATACAATGGCAAATCGTGACCCTAATCGAAGCAACTGCAGCAACACATGACCGACCCATCTGCTCTGGATGGCGGGTTGGTTGGTTGGATGGACAGACAGAACTTTATCTCAAGGGGGGAATTTAGCCTTTACGGAAGTGCAAGAAATATAGAAATATAATAAACAGCAAAAGCAACCCTCAAACACACAAGAATTACAGTAAAGAAGGAACAACTTTGGACTTGGCTAAAGATAAGAGAGCAGTCAGTGTGAGGCCTTCTGAAATGACCCCGGCTGTTCTTGCGGTGATGATCTCACTCTTTTGTTAGCAATGAAGCCACAGTGTGGACAAACGGGTCTCTGTCTAAACAGTCGAGCTGATGCACATTGGCACCCCACCATCACTCTGACATGTGGAGTGTTCTTGTGTGCTTCATTACTATAAAATAATCTGAAAAGGATCGACAGCTTAGAAAAGTGTGTTAGAAATACTCAATGTTTCCACCTTAGAAGATTTTGTTTAATAGGTGGTACTGGTGGGTGGCACTGCTGCCTCGCAGTTAGGAGACCCGTCTGGGTTCACTTCCTGGGTCCTCCCTGCCTGTGTGGAGTTTGCATGTTCTCCCCGTGTCTGCGTGGGTTTCCTCCCACAGTCCAAAGACATGTCGGTTAGGTGCATTGGCCATCCTAAATTGTCTTGTGTGCGTGCTTGGTGTGTATGTGTGTGTGCCCTGTGGTGGGCTGGTGCTCTGCCCGGGGCTTGTTTTCTGCCTTGCACCCTATGCTGGCTGTGAATGGCTGCAGCAAAACCACCATGACCCTGTAGTTAGGATATAGCGGGTTGGATAATGGATGGATGGATGGTACTGGTTGTTGACCCATAGTGGGAATGGGAAGGGACCCTACATAGTGAAGTAGCAAACCTAAATAATTACAGGTAAAATTCCATTATAATGAATAGCTTTACAACAAAATTTTCATTACAACGAAGTATTTTCATGGTCCTGACAGTTTCCCCACATGACACGAGTCTACAGAATCCTTGTTACTATGAAGTCCATTCAGCAGATACTTTCATTACAACGAAGTGCCGAAAACACCTTGAAATGCCTGAATGAATCATCCCGAGAGCAGTTAGTTCTGTGGCCGCAGCTCAGTTGTGCACAAAGATCCCCAAACAGAAACACTGGAATTTTCTTTTCTTTCTTCGAATTTTTTTGCTGTGTTTGTTTCCTGCGGTTTTCAGTGATACCTTTTGTTTATTGCTTGTCAACATTTGGAAAACATTCATTGGAATTTAACTCATTGTCACCGTCCTATAGAAACGGCAGACACGAAAAAAACGATAACAGTTCATATTAGAAGAAAAAAAACTAATTTTTTGCAGCTCTCGATTCCGGTAAAAAGAAAAAAAAACGTTGCTAGTGAATTCAGGTTGTAAACGTATGTGAACTGCTCCGTGTGAAGATGTCGAAAAAGCCGTTTTTATGTGGTTCAGTGACGCTCGTTCAAGAAACATTCCTATTAATGCGGCACTCATTCAAGAAAAAGTGAGGTTTGTAAACTCTCTTGGGACCTCCCCAACTAGACAGCATGCCGAAGAGCGTCCCGAAGTGCGATCTCCGCGTCTCTATGGGGCAATAGCAGGCTCACAGCTATGCTGCGTCTCTCCGCCAAAGTAAACAGAAAAGATCTCCATGGGTGATGGAAAGTTAGGAGCATGTAAATTGTAAATGCAGGTAACAGGATTACTTGGTCACTGACGTGGCCACAATCCTGCCTGACTGCTGTGTCTGTGTATAGCAGAGTGGCAGATCCTGCAACAATAAATAAGTGTGCCATTCCTGTTTCAAGATGAATAAAGCTGGTTTTGCTAAAGTACTGAGACTAAGCCTTGTGTTTTGGGGTGCAAGACAGGGACTTATAGCTTAACCCTGATCTTTTATGATTCGCTTCTGTGGCGCTTCACAGGACTGCTGTGTGTCTGCTATTGCCCTGCCGCAGCAACGGACAAACAATCTTCCATAGACGCTGCAATCGCGCTTCGTGATGCACTTCAGCGTGTCGTTCCCGTTGGGTGGGGAGGGGAGGGTGGTCTCAAAAGAGTTCAGAAACCTCACAAAATGAAGAAGAAGAAAAGGACGATTCGGGTCCTGATTGATAACTGTGCTGCACACAACATGCTTCCACATTTAGATAATGTTTGCGTTGAATTTCTCCCACCCAATTGCACAGCAGTGCTTCGGCCATTGGGTTTGGGCATCACTCGTACCCTGAAAGTGTATTATCGCAAGAAAATGCTGAGAAAAATTCTCATCAGCATAACTTGTAGGCAGGAGGAGATTAAAATTAACACGAACGAAGCTACTGAAATGATTGCAAACGCCTGGATGCAAGTTAACGAAAGCACAATAGTAACAAATGCAGAATCTCATTACAACTACATTTTTTTTAGGTCCCTGGGAGTTCGCTGTAACTGAATTTTACCTGTAATTTACAGTACTGATAAACAATGATATAATATAAAGAATGTATTTTCACAACATAAAGAGGAATAAATACAAATTATTTACTGAATTACCATAGAAACATACCCATAAAAAAGACGTGCATACAGATTTTCAATAGAATCACATTCACAAAACGCACACAAAACTTTATTTCAATCACAATCCCAAAAGGTGTACATAACTAACTTCTCTTTGAGTTATAATCGTAAAGGTATGTCCACAAATGGGACTTTCTACAAATTTTTAAAATAGAAGGCACGTCCCATTTTAGGACTGCGGTTGCTAAAATGTCACCACGCCTCAGTCGTTGGAGATGTCACCTTCAGTAGATCCCAGTGTCTCACCAGTGGATAATTGCAGTGGGGGCCACCCGAGAATTTTCCGTAATGTAAACATGAACTTACTTAACTCATCATGACTAGCAAAATGTGACAGTTCACACACCTCTCAAGTCACAAAAATGAATCAAACAATGGGATGTTGATGCCAGGTCTACTCGACTGGCATTACATCACTATGATACCTTCTGACATAGTCATCATCGCACAAAATCCCATCAAACAGTTTTAAATGCTAAATAAAGCGAGTGACTCTCAACCACCGACTGGCTATGAACTGCGTAAGTTGAAATAATAGAACAGAGTGGGTTTGACGTGAAACAGGACGGGCAGAGCACACAGACAACACACACACACCGTCAGAATTAAAGTGCACACTGCACATCCGGTAGAAGCACAGAGTGCCAGGAGGCAAATAAGCAATTGAAAAAATGAATTTTCAAGCAAGTTGCCATATAGAACTTTAGTTTTGATTTATTGTGTATGAGTCGAGTTTACAAAAATGGCGTTTCTTTTTTTTCAAAGACGTTAGCGTAATAATATTATGATACGAATATGTACTTAGACAAAAGAAAAATACTTTAGGAACCAGTTGTTGTACTTAGTACAGGTGAGAACTAGTACAGATGATATCTTAAAAAAAGCAAGTTCTGGACAGCTGGCCTGTGAGAATACAGGTGGTGGACATTTAAGTATATGAACAGGCTGGCAACTGGACTAGAATGAGCTGAGTCTTTTGAAACTACACAACCACTGGCACAAGAGGTGCATCAAGGACCATTCAAAATGGGTAAAACTGAGGCCTGTAGAGGCAAAACGTCTGCCAGCTGCTCCAATCATATCAAGGGTGATGCTGTCTGTTTCTATCATTTCATCCAAGGGGCATGCCGGTTCACCTCAGACCAGAGACCAATGAACATACTAAGACAGAGAGCCACCTGTTAGACCATTATCAAGGCTGTTTTACTATTACTTTGCTTTATTCTGCTTATATTTTGTGCATTTTACTTATAATATGTTATACAGTGATCCCTCGCTATATCGTGCTTCGACTTTCGCGGCTTCACTCCATCGCAGATTTTAAATGTAAGCATATCTTAATATATATCACGGATTTCTGCGGACAATGGGTCTTTTAATTTATGTTACATGCTTCCTCAGTTTGTTTGCCCAGTTGATTTCATACAAGGGACGCTATTGGCGGATGGCTGAGAAGCTACCCAATTAGAGCACGTATTACGTATTAAATAAAACTCCTCAATGATATACGATATGCTTCCTGTGCGGTGCTTTGCACACTTAAAAGCTCTAACAGCCCGTATTGATTTTTGATTGTTTGTTTTTCTCTGTCTCTCTCACTCTCTCTGACATTCTCTGCTCCTGATGGAGGGGGTGTCAGCAGAGGGGCTGTTTGCACAGAGGATACGGACGCTCCTCTCAAAAATGCTGAAAGACTACCTTCACATCGCTCCCTTTGTCTTGCAGCCGCTTTATCGCGGTGCTTCATATTTAAAAGCCCAACAGCTCGTATTGATTTTTGATTGTTTGCTTTTCTCTCTCTCTGAAACTCTCTGCTCCTGACGCGTGCACTCCTTTGAAGAGGAAGATATGTTTGCATTCTTTTAATTGTGAGAAAGAACTGTCATCTCTGTCTTGTCATGGAGCACAGTTTAAACTTTTGACTAAAGGGTGTTCTTTCATGTCTAGAGGGCTCTAATAATGTTAACAAACGTATTTAGAAGGTAAACAGGTTTTCTATGCTCTAACTCCAAAACTATTAGATTTGTAAATAAAGAATCCTACTTCGTGGAAATTCATTTATCGCAGTAGAGTCTGGAACGGATGAACCGCGATAAACAAGGGATTACTGTATAACTGTGCTGAGAATATTTATAAACTGTGTGGGAGAGTTTCTAAGGGCTTAAAATATATAAAAATAACCATACAAACATATGGTTTGTACTTCGCGGATTTTCATCTATCGCAGGGGGTTCTGGAACACAACCCCCGCGATTGAGGAGGGATTACTGTATAATAAAACACTATGCCAACACTGATGCTCTGTACAAGAGAGGACAGAGACGACTATACTTCATTAGAAGGCTGGCGTCCTTCAACATCTGCAATAAGATGCTGCAGATATTCTACCAGACGGTTGTGGTGAGCGCCTTCTCCTACGTGGTGGTGTGCTGGGTAGGCAGCATAAAGAAGAGGGACGCCTCACGCCTGGACAAACTGGTGAGGAAGGCAGGCTCTATTGTAGGTACGGAGTTGGACAGTTTGACATCCGTGGCAGAGTGACGGGCGCTGAGCAGACTCCTGCCAGTCATGGAGAATCCACTGCATCCACTGAACAGGATCATCTCCAGACAGAGGAGCAGCTTCAGAGACAGACTACTGTCACCGTCCTGCTCCACTGACAGACTGAGGAGACCCCACACTATGAGACTCTTCAATTCCACCCGAGGGGTAAACGTTAACATTATACAAAGTTATTGTCTGTTATACCTGCCTGGCACTCTCCACCTTGCATTTTTTAACTTGCACTGGTTTTTGATTGTTCTTTAATTTAATATTGTTTTTATCAGTATGCTGCTGCTGGAGTATGGGAATTTCCCCTTGGGGATTAATGAAGTATCTATTTATCTGTCTGTCTGTCTGTCTGTCTTCCTTCTAAGGTCTGTTTGTCCAGTCCCTTAAAGCAAACTGATTGGCAGTGTGACGAAGGAGGAAGTGTAAGTATGACGTGCACGAGGAGGAGTGAAGGCACACGCTACAAGGGTCGCCTTCAAAGACGAAAAGTATTAAAACCAGACAGAGGAGGCACCTTGAAAATAATGACAGACTCTGAGAGGCGCTCGAGAATGGGAGACACTTAAGGACAAGTGAATACAGAGGAAAGGTGCTGAAAGTACAAGTAGGGCAAGAGATAGCAAATATTTTTAAATGACTCTATAACCAATCTTCGACAAGTGCCATAGCTAGTCCATGAATAAATGTGTAACTGCCTGTTGTGGTGCACTAGATACAGATTTAAGGAAAGGTGGGCATATCGAACTACGATGGAAGTCAACCCCGACAGTGTGGTATAAGAGCATGGGATTCAAGGCATTCTGCTATGATCTACGAAATAAAGCGTAGTTTAGATATGAACACAGGGTCACCTTAGGACTCCACCATGACAAAACACGTATTCTGTCTCATTTTTAAAAAATCAGTTTGTTATAATATTAACTAATGATGAGCCGGACTGGTGAATTTCCGATAATCCTGAAGCTCACGTGAGAAAACTGAAAAAAATGTTAATGGTCTTACGACTGATTCTTTTGCCTTTAAGTATAATAAGTTGATTCTTGGGTTTAGTTAATTTATTTTTTACTGAAAAATACTCAAGCATGGTATAACAGATTATTATGGGTAGTTCCTCACTAACTGTGAATTAGTGCACTGTAACTGATATCAGAGATCTCTTTTAGCAAATCATTATATTAACTATATACAGTACAAATTAAGCCACTTTAGTTGTATTGCAGTTTTAAATAGCCTGACCCACATACAAGTTAAGCTCATTACAGCTTTTTGCAGAATATTCAGCTTAATACTAATGCTCTTGATCAGCTTGTCCTAAAATGGACCTGCAGCCAGTGTAAAGACAGAGCTCTCGTGTTCTGTGACCTTTTCACCGACTGCACAAAGACAGCAGGAGGACAATCCTAATAATTGGTTTGATGTGAGCAATTTAACAGCCTGGTACTTAATAATAAAGTACTTTTTCGCCTTACCATTTGTTTAAATATCTGAGGCTCTATCCACCCAAAATGCAAGTGTTACCTTATTTAGTCTACCTGTTCATTTTCTAAGCCTGCTTTATCAGTTACAAAGTAGTAAGAAGGCAGAGGCCATCCTCCCCTTGTCCAAGAGATCCAATCCTGAGAAGGATGGCAGCTCATCACAGGACCCTCTCATTGACAAAAGGTCTGTTCATCAATCGCATAACATGTCTCTGGACGGTGGGAGGAAACCCATATGAAAGGCACTCCCGCCAGGAATTAATTAGGTCCTAGTGTGATGAGACCACCACGGTGCCATCCTCACTTTATTAAATTCTGCACAGAGATAACAGTCACAGCCTACAAGCATAAGGCTGCTGCAAAATACGATTGCTATGAACAGAAGACAAGTTTCAACAAGAAGGGGCCCTCAGGCTATCACTAACTCCAATTATAGCATTGTGATAACTCATGGAAAACAAAAGTCTGAGTTTACTTCAGTCCTAAAGTCTGACATCAGTGACCCACTTTTAATGTTCAGTTCAAAAAGCTCTTGAAGTGGTCAATTCATCTCTCTGCACACAAAAAAAGATCTCTGCTCTGCCGCAGACGACTTTCAAATTTTGACCTCTGACCAGTTTGGCCACAGCAGACAGTTAATAAAGCCTTGATGGATTAGGCCACATGTGACTTGAGCCGCAGTTTGGGGCAAAGGAGGGCATCAGAGCTTAAATGAACTAGAAGAGTGAGATTACAGGCAGAAATAGAGCCAGGCCTACTGGCCCTCCTTTGGAAAAAAATGGTACAATTTGCATTTGTTATACGGTTATTTTTAGCTGTTTTGGGGTATTTATACATGGACTTTATTGTTAAAGTCAGTTTCACAACTGGTTTAATAATTTAAAAGCTTTTTTAAGGGGTTATTTTATTTACACGATAACCACCTTCTTGAATAGATGTTAAATTATAAATTGACAATCATCATGCAGCACTTCATTCCTTTGTAGGTTTTAGATAGATGATTGATGGCAGCAGCCCTGGATATCAGTGCCCAGTAGGAAGCCAGCAGGGCATGCTGGAAGATGAAGTCTGGCAGAGGGCACATGACCCAGAAGTGCTTCCATCGGGCAGTGGCCCTGGCACCAGAAGTACTCCCAGGTCCTTAATAAAAGGGATCACACTCCCTTACCCAGGCGAGTCAGAGATGGGAGGACATGGAGCAACACTCGAATGGAGGAGGGCAGTGCGGTGGTAAGAAAAAGGTAGATAGATACATAAAGAAAGAAAGGCACTATATAATAGAGAGAGAGAGAGAGATAGATAGATAGATAGATGTGAAAGGCACTATATAATAGATAGATAGATAGATAGATAGATAGATAGATAGATAGATAGATAGATACTATATTATAGTGTCCCCAATGTATTTTTTGTGGGTTAATAGGACAATTCCCATGCTGATTATATTTATTAAACAAATCTCCTTTTTCCAATCCTTTCTTGAAGCCTTCCTGAACATATCCTGCTAATCTTTTCTTTAGTGCTCCGTTCTTCTCTTCTGAATATGTCTTATGGTTAAGGCTCAGATTGATCTTTATTTGTCCCCAGGGGGTGATTTGGCTTTTTACAGAAGCTGTTTAAATAAACAATGTCAAGAAACACTTCTGGAGCTACTTTATGCCAAGAGCAAATCATCTGTATAGCACCTCACTGGGACTGTGACCGACAAGTCAGACGTTTTCTTTCTCTTTAAATGTTATTCATTTTTCAGTCATTCTACTCCATCAACACCGCTTTTAGCAGTACATAATAGGACCTCATGATTTGCTTACTACTCGTTTCTGGCCTTTGCTTTCATCTTGTCCCTTGGCATTGGTGACTCGGCCTTGATTGTTTTCCTGGTTTTGACCCTTTGTTATTCATTTCGATGAGGTCTTTTGGCTTCGTTTAAGATCTCACGTGGTGAGCATACAACAAAATAATTGACATACAGTATTGATTATGCAACAAAAGCAAAGTGAGACTTTTTCAGGGATTTTTTAATATTATTTGCTGTTGTCCAGCATGCATCACCATAAATGTTCTATCATAAACTTTTTTTTATCTTTATTGACCATGAAAATTATTCTCGTCCATCACTAAAAAATACATGGATTAAGTAACATATATTTTTTTAATAAAGTATCCCTGTAAAGTATATGTTTGAACTTTAAAAACCTAAGCCCATTTGGGCCTGTGCTAGCTTTGATACCTGCCTGTTGAGTTTGGGGTCAGGCTGCCTGGGGTGATTAGTGTTTCTGGGTTCTGGAATAGGTGAGTACTGGTCTGGTTTATGATACGTGGAAATTCAGAACAAACTACCAAGGCATTTAACCCTGACAACCTTCAAGAAGCATCTGAATGAGATGCTGTGACATCTTAGCTATTTGCTAAACAAACAAGCTAGAAATGGACTGAATGGTCAAATTGCTTTTGTTCCATTGTTCTTGTGATCCTGTTTTCAGATCTCGACCCCTTTTGACCTCTTGTGTGGGTGTGCTCACAATAATCAGGAACAATCAGGAGAAAAAACAGTGGATAGGATCAAGGAAAAAAAAAGTGTAGTCAGTAAACAAGATAAGGTCAAAAAGTGTAGAAAAAAGAATTGTAAGTTAAAATACCAGAGTTTAGTTCAAAACCCACACTAGACCTTTTCCCTAAATACAGGTATATTTATAATCAACAAAGATTTGATGGGCGTTTTAGATTTGTCCAAAAGTTAGGATATAGAATGCAGTGCGCCACCATCTTACATAGGTAATGGTGAACAATGTTTCAAATCATGGAGATGGGGAACACATGACTGGCAATAGTGTCACTGCCATAATCCAAAATATCCACATTACAATGAAATACGCACAAAATGCAGCATCGGCTTTCAAAATGACACACAAAACGGACCACAAATCAGTTCCTGACTTGCAGAACCCCGGAATCACAACAATCAGTTACACAAATAAGCAAAATATACTCAGGCCTTACAGAATAAAGGAATTCTCTGTCCAAAAATACTATACATATATATAAATATGTATTTTTTATAGGTCAGTTACCCCATGTGATTTGCAGCAAAAAAACGCATGCCTTTTGCACATTGTGAGAACTGACAGGCGGATTATGTAACACAAGCAACATGAGACTCTGGCTTATTCTCAAGGATGTTTTTCATATTGTTTGCTGTGGCCCAGTGTTGGTCTCCATAGATGTCCATTCCATGATAAACTTTGTTATCTCCATGTACGTGGGGTAAGTAACATATTAAAAATATATAACTGTTAGAGAGTGTATTCCTTTAAAGAATGACAGCTTTCAAAAATGTTTACTTACACTTTAGGATTTCTCCAGCGTAGGGGATGTGCAACTTGAATCTGTCACAGCAGGGGCCCAAGGTGAGTGAAGAGCACCTGAAAAGAGAGACACGGAGAGAAACTGAATAACACACAGTGACAGTCCGGGTTGGCATCAGCTGCCCATCAACAGACACAAGTCGGGTACCGTGGACACAGGACAACCAAGAGATGGTGCAAAGTAAGGCTTAGTGCTTTCATTTTCAAATCCATTAATCTCAAAGCTGCCAACAGTACAAGTGCTCCTTCCATTATAAATGAATAATCCATAATAATAACAGACATGCTGGTGGAGGGTAAAATGTCCAATAAATAAATAAATATTCAAATTATAAAAATTGGGTTAAAATCACTGACAGAATCCTGTCCTTTAAAACAATCCATGACGCTTCCATTCAAAAACCGACACCTCCTCTGCTTAGGGGTCTCTGTGGCCAGAGGAGATATCCGCCAACAGACAATGTCAACCTTTAATGGGCTCTGGTCCACGGCCACCGGCCACGGCCATCCCAGGCTCTCAGCGGGGCGCCGTATTAAGCCCTGCTCCTGTCTCCCACAACTGGTCTTCGGCCTTCAGCTGGGAAATGTCCAAAGCTCCAGGTGTGCACAGCAAGAGCCATCTCTGCCTCTTAAGTGCCAGCCGGGTGGTCCTCTAGGGGAGCATTCCCAACCACCTGTCTTCTCTCTACAGTAGCACTGACTCTACCAGGACTCTGCAGATCCTTCTCCTTCACTTCATCTTCACCTCCTGTCTCTTTTTATTCAGACTCCCTGCTGCTTGCTCAGGCTCCTCTCTAAACTCCATTCAATGCCGTGATCACGGAATGCATGGCCAGCCACTTTCCCATCAACACCCCTGAGCTCCTCATGCATTGGCGCCCATCCATAGCTTGAGCGCCCCGTTTTATTTCTTTTTTTAAAAATTGCAACCCATCACAGATGTCATCAGTCGCTCGACCACACTCACAGGAGATGAACCAAGCCCTTTAGAAGACACATACAAGAGTCAGAATAAATCAGGTCACAGATTAACTACAAAGACATGGAGAGAACTCTCAGGGAGCGTCAAATCTCAGTAAAGAGGTACACAAAAGGATGAAGGTTCTGAAGGCCCGGTCGGGTTCCACTGACTCAAATTCAGACAAAGGGACCGGTGTGCTGCTACAGTTGAAGCCAAAATTATTAGCCCCCCTGGAATCATGGAACATTTTCCTAAACTTCTTCCCAAAGTTTGCAACATTGATGAAACTTGATATAATCAAACATCCACCAGTGCTATTTACTAGCTTTTGATACATTTTGTAATATAAAATATATTTTTAGTCTTGCTTTATATCAAATATAGTAAAAAAATGGGGTGGTCAAAAATATTAGCCCCACTAATTAACCAATCAGCTTCCTAACCACAACTGTACAGTCAATTGGCTTCCTAACAACACTCAATCAGCATAAAAAGACTCCCAAAGAACAGGGCTCTTGAACACGAGAGGGACTTCTGTTACTGACCATGCCAAAGACAAAGGAAATCAGTCTGGAGCTCAGAAAGAAGAGGCTCATGATAAGGGGCAATGCTACCCTGCCATTTCCAAGCGATTCACAGTGTCTAGAACTGCTGTACGTTGCATCATTGCCAAGTACAAGGAGACAAATTCTGTTAAAAACAAACCTGGCCGTGGCTGTAAGCGCAAGATTTCAAGAACTCTGGAGAGAAAAATAGTTAGAGATGTCAGCAAGGAACCCTGGACATCTGCCAAGATGATTGTTGCTGACCTGGCCTCTTCTGGAGTTGATGTTTCAAGGAACACAGTTGTGAGGGCTCTTCACAGTGGTGGGCTTCACGGGCATCGTCCCAGAAGAACCCCTTTACTCAAAGAGCGGCACATCACAGCCCGACTGAGGTTTGCCCGTGAACATTTGAAATGTAAAGATGATTTTTGGAAGTCTGCGCTTTGGTCTGATGAGACTAAACTGGAACTGTTTGGGCACATGGATGTTGCTTATGTTTGGCGAAGAAAGGGACAGGCCTTCAACCCTAGGAACACAGTTGGTGGTGGGAGCATCATGCTGTGGGGCTGTTTTGCAGCCTCAGGCACAGGGAGCCTTGTTCGGGTGCATGGCATCATGAAAAAAGAAAATGATGTTGACATTCTGAGGGAGAATATGCAGAAATCTGCTCGTAGTCTAGGCTTAGGTCGTCGCTGGGTCTTCCAACAAGACAATGACCCAAAGCATACATCAAAATGAGTTCAACAGTTTTTCAAGGATACCAAAACCAAGATCTTGGAGTGGCCCGCACAGAGCCCAGACCTCAATCCCACTGAGAATCGGTGGCGAGTGCTCAAAGTGAATGTCCATGCTCGGAAACCACGCAATTTGGACCAGCTAGAACAATTTACAATGGAGGAATGGACCAAAATCCCTTAGGAGACCTGTGCTAATCTAGTAAAGACCTACTCTAATAGATTGTTGTCAGTTGTGGCTCAAGAAGGGTACAGTATTGACTATTAATGGGCATGGGGCTAATAATTTTGGATGTCTCATTTTTGCCCTTTCTTGTTTCCACTCAGTGTGTCAATAAAATATCCAAACTACAATTAGTGGACCTTGTTATTTTGGACACAGATACGCTTTAAAAAACAAACTGTTGTTGTTAATGGTCATTTTCATATTGGAATCAGGAGTGTTGCCTAATTTCATAAGGGGGCCTAATAATTTTGGCCACAACTGTATCTACGGTGCAGGGCGACAGCAGCTTTGAGAGAGAAAATAAAATCAGAAAATGGCACGGAATGGTCTGAATTTAAGCAGGGATCTCAAATGAGAAGACAATGACTAAATAAACACACAGCACATGTAGCTGGAATCAGAGCAGAAGTCATAATCAAATGAAAAAAAAGAAAAATGGCTACACATAACCAGAAGCAAAAAAATGTGAGCCATACTGTAACTCGTAGTCAGTGGATAGAAAGTTGTCGTAACCGTAAACTCAAAATTAATAATAATAAGAGACCCTGAGGTTTTTTTTTCTTTTGGTTGTGTACCCCAGTTTCAAAGACCAGGAAGTGTTTGAAGCGGACCTTTCAACCACTGCGGCGACTCCTGTTTGACTGGCCTAGCGACAGCATAGCAACCATCAACAATCCTATCCCAAAATGGAGGCACTCAAAATCAGAGCTATTATTTTAATTTTTAATAACGTTAAAAGCACATTGGAACACAAAGTAAATATAAACGATGGATTTCCAGACCTTCAAAAGTAGACTCATATAATTTATAAAAGACTTTTCTTCAAAATACACCATACAACAAAAGGTTTGTGGACACCTGAGCACCACACCTATATGAACTGGTTGGACATCCCAGTCCAAAACCATGAGCACTAATATGAAATCCACCCCACCCCTGTGTGGGTGTAGCAGCCTCCACTCTTCTTTCCACACGATTCTGGAGTTTGTCTGTGGGAATTTGTGCCCATTTGTAAGGGTCAGGTACTGACATTTGAACGAGAAGACCAGGCCCCCAATCGCCGTTCCAATTATAATTCCAAAATAAAGTTCAACAGTGTTCAACGTGTGCAGAGTGGCATAGTGGCTAGTTAAGGCTTTGGACTACAAACCCTGAGGTTATGGGTTCAAATTCGGCTACAGACACTATGACCCTTAGCAAGTCACCTTACATGCCTGTGGTCCAACCGAAAACACAAAGCAAATGGAACCCATCGTATCTCAAATGTTGTAAGCTGCCTTGGACAAAAGGCGTCAATCAAATAAGTAAACATAACGCAGTAGGGTAGTGGTCAGGTCACTTTGCAGGCCACACAAGTTCTTCCATGTCTTTATGGACCTGGCTTTCTTCACTGAGGCACAGTCATGCTTTAACAGAAAAGGACTGTCCCCAAGCTGCTGCCACAAAATTGGAATTGCGCTGTTGTCTAAAATGTCTTTGTCTGCTGTAGCATTAATTGGACCCTTCATTGAAACCAAGGGGCCGAGCCCAAACCCTGTCATGATCCGTCCTCCACCTAACTTTACAATAGTCACTATGTAGTCCTGAAGGTACCGTTCTCCTGGCATCGACCAAACCCAGATTCATCCATCAGACTGCCAGAGAGTGATGTGTGATTCTTCCCTCCTGACATCACGTTCCCACTGCTTCAGAGTCCAACATGAGCAAGCTTTACACCACTCCAGTCGACGCCTGAGTGATCTTAGACTCCACCACAAAAAACCCATTTCACAAAGCTCCCGACACACAGTTCTTGTGCTGATGTTGCTTTCACAGGCAGTTTGGCACTCTGTTCTTTGTGATGCCACAGAGGGGAAGCCATTTTTACCAGCTTCAGCACATGGTGGCCCCGTGCTGTTAATGTGCATCGGTGTTGCTCCTCAACGCTTCCACTCCACAATAACAGCACTTTTAGTTGACTTACCACTGGAGAAAGTTCATAAACTAACTTGCAGAAAGGTGTCATCCTATGACAGTGCCATGTTTAAAGTCCCTAAGCTCTTCTGTAAGCCCTCTTCTACTGCCAGTTTGTGTCAATGGAGGCCAAATGGCTGTAGGCCTGAGTTTATTCACCTGGTAGCCATGAAACATCTGAACTTACTCAATCATTTGGAGGGCTGACCACATACTTTGGTCATAAAGCGTATGCTTACCTCAAGGACACAGCACCAGGAATCTGTGAGAAAATGTACGACAGTACGTCCAGTTTACGCTTCTTGTCACAAGCATAGGGAAACATGTATCTTAAATTGAAACCTTTACTGCTTCAAAGTGGACAAATTATCTAAGTTTTAAGTTTCACCACTGGACCCAAAGCAGGAATAAGTGGAGGCATTTTTTAAAATAAAAAAAGCTTCACTTTAGAACACAATTTCAATATACTGGTTAGTGTTTCAACCAGGATTGCTCTTCTGGATGGGGTTTATGTTCCCTTTTAATGCCTGATGTTGTTCACTTCTGATTTTCTGTTTATATTAATACTGCTTATGTTTACCATACCATATGTCTCTGTGTTTAGGCCTTTGTAATATTCCTTCTATTTTGTGGGTGGTTCCCTAAGAGGCGGGGCCTACCTGTCCATCACCACCAGGGACTGCCCTCAAAGGCTGAGGTAATCCCACAGTTCCTTGCGGTTCATTCAAGTGTACCTGGGTGTTGGTGAGTCTGTGCTTTGTTGGATTTTTGAACTTTTTGTTTGGCTCTGATTTTGGCCCCTCTTTCCGACTTTAATCATCTTGAATCGTATTGACTTCTTGTGCCTCACTAAGCTTCACATTCTCACAGAGCATTTTTGGAAAGAGGTGTCATGGTGGCACAGTGGTAGCACTGCTCCCTCACAGTGAGGAGACCAGGATTTGTGTCCCGGGTTCTCCCCATGTCTACGTGGATTTCGCGTAGGTTAAGTGGATTGGCCCGTGTGTGTGTGGCTTGTGTGTTTGCCCTACAGTGGACTGGCCCCCCCTGCCTTGTGCCCTGTGGTGGCTGGGATAGACATCTGCACTCCCCACGACCCTGGTCTGCATTAAGTGGGCTAGAGATTTTTGGAAAGAATAAATCTTTTATTTTGCCAGATCCCGCGCTTGCACTTGTTACTAGCTGGATTTTGATCAATTCCCTCTGTTGTGGACATTTTTGGAATTTTTTGGGACTTACAAATAACCTCAAAAATGACAAAAGTTATCCTTTAATTTATTTTGTCTCTTTTTTTTCCTGTGTTTTCTTTTGAACTTCTAATGTTCTTTTTGAGTATAAAGTCACTTGATGTGTTCAACTTGATTGTGTACAATGTTATTTTCTTCAAATATTTAAAAAAATAATGTATTTGTTTTGAATGATCTTGTTTTGTAGTTTTATCTTATAATGTGTTCTTTAGTGTCACTCAGTTAAATACAATGTATTATTGTTAATACTATTGATATTGTAATATATTACTATATAATAATATAAATAATTATATATATATTAATATTGTAATATTAACAATATTGTAATATTTGTTAATCCTGAGACTTCATGGGATCCCCTCGAGGTTGCTGGATGTCATGGCCGGCCTGTACACTGGTACAGTGAGTGCTGTGCAGAGCACAGGCAGACCCTCTGTTTTTTTCCCAGTTGATTCTGGGGTCTGTCAGCGGTCTGTTCAATGCTTGCCTGGACTGGGTATTGGGCAGAGTCGTGGGGTCCAGCGGCTGTGGGGTATCTGTTGGTAAAGAGAGACTCACTGATCTTGACTTAGCCGACGAAATGACAGATGTCCAGGGACCTTGCCCCACCAGGATGCTGGATGTATGGAAATACCGGAAGGAAGACAGTGTTTTCCCTGGGCCACAAGGGGGCTGCACCCCTGGGTTGTACGGGGGCCACTGAGATGGAGGATCCAACCCTATGCTTCACCGTGGCCAACACCAGGAGGAGCCTGGATAGCCCTTGGACTTGAATATGCAGCACTTTCGCCACACTTGGGAGTGCTGCCGGAAGGAGGAATAAATTCCCCTGCAGCACTTCTGATACACACGGAAGTGCTGCCGGATGTTAATCGGGGGCCACCTGCGACACATCCAGAGACTGATTAAAAGGGGGCACCTAACTCCAATCAGGGAGCCGGAGTCAGGTGGGAGAAGGACAGAGTTTGCCAGTGAGGAGTTGGAGGCGGCCGAAGAAGCAGAGAGGAGTCCTAAGAGCCTGTGTTTAGGTGATTGTGCACTGTATGTTGTCTTAGGGGGTGCAGGTTGTAATAAACGTGTCTTATTGAAGACTTTCTGTGTCAGCCTGTCAGTGTCCGGGTCCAACTATCCACACCGACAATGCTTTGATCTTCACAGAGTCAATGGAGGCTCTGATGGGGCTCTCAAG
Source organism: Polypterus senegalus (assembly GCF_016835505.1). NCBI lineage: Eukaryota > Metazoa > Chordata > Cladistia > Polypteriformes > Polypteridae > Polypterus > Polypterus senegalus. Next base: position 305,034,959 of record NC_053156.1, read on the forward strand.
AGAATGAGTGATGAGTCCAAGTGCCCAAGTGTCCAAGGCCTTTAATGACCTCTTAGGCATGGCCATCAGCAGTGTGTCTGTCTGTCTGTCTACGCAGAGAGTGTCAACCTTGTCTAGAGGTTTATTTACCTTGGCATCGACATTAATGTCTCTGGTGACTCTTCCTATGAAGTCAGTAGACAGATTGGGACAGTATGTATGGGGGGGGTCATGAGGTCACTGGAAAGGGGTGTGTGGCGCTCCTGATATCTCTGCAAGAGGACAAAAGTCCAAGACTTTAGAGTCCTGGTGCTTCCTGTTTGTGAGACATGGACGCTATCCAGTGACCCGAGATGAAGACTGAACTCCTGTGTCTCTTCAGAGAATCCTTGGGTGCCACTGACTTGACTTTGTGTTGCTCATCGAGTCCCAAATGAGGCACGTGACCTGCATTGTGAGGGAGCGTCAATTACGGCACTACGGCCATGTGGGTGATCAGGCTTGCAGGACCCTCAATGTTGAGGACCTGAGTGGCTGGACCAGGCCAAGGAGACTCCCACATAACACCTGGCTGCGGCAGATAGAGGGTCATTTCCAGAGGGTGGGACTGGACCGTGTACTTGCCTGGGGGAGTTGCCAACCGGGATCCCGAGCTGTTTTGTTGTGTGGTGGTTGCAGCAGCGTGCTGTACCAGTGCCTGCTCCACAATCTGAGCTGACCTGTACCAATGAATTCAATGAATACAAGGTCTTAGATTAGATTTCATAATGCACTAAAATCGCAGAAGAATCCATGCAGGCGCAGGGAGAATACTTAGGGTTTTCCTGCTCCTCTTTATATTGGCGACTCTTCAGGTGTGCAGCTAACGTGGCTGCTTCTACCCGGAGCCCTAATTAAGGACACAGCAGGCTGCTGCCGTTAGTCGTTGGGCCTGCTAAGTCCTCAGATTTCACATTGGCACAGAGCGAGGTGAAAGTCAAACTCCGGGATCTCGAGCCAAAGGCTTGATGTTTTTGTTTGATTTTTTATTGAGTTTCGATGTTACTCTTCTTTTGTGTCTGGAAATACTGAGATCGCTTTATTTATACAGACAGGCTTTGTTTAAAGTGAAAGCCGTCTCACCAGTGAGCTACAACATTTTTACTTTCACTGATATCACAACGGTTCATTTTCAGTTTTGCTTTCTTTGTGTCTCATCCACTTTGGAATTCTTATTTGCGGTTTCACTGTTAGTGTGTCCATTGGAAAAAAAAACAACAACAGCAACATACAGTGGATTCAGAAAGTACTCAGAGCCTTTCACTTTCTACACACTTTACTGTGTTGCACATGAAATTTTAAATGGTTAAATCTGCCATCAATCTACACTCGACAACCCATAACCACAAAGTGGAAACAGGTTTTCAGAAAGGTTTGTAAAATTATTAAACAGAAACTGAAATCTGTCCTTCCTAGAAGTATTCAGACCCTGAATTCACTACTCTACAGATGCCCCATTTGGCAGTCTTCTTGGTGAGCCCTTACACACCTGGATTTGGACGGTGTGTCCCCTAACATAACCTACCGTCTATTAGATATGTTAAAACGTTTGAACTACGGTTTTCAACGGTTCTCAACATTTTAGGCTTTCCTGACACTGAAAACATTGATATCTTGGTGATGGGTGTTGTGTCTGTCTGTGTGTGTGTCACAGCTGGCTCGAAACTTAAGCCTGTTAAACTCAAACTCGAAACTTAAGCCTGTTATGAAATGACGATGTGCTGATTAGTCTTTGAGTCAAATTGTGCAAGAGAAAGAGGCAATCTAGAGGAACGGTCAAATAAATTTTTGATAAAATTTAGAGAATTATGGAAAATACCATAATCCTGTAATTAATTATGAATTCTTCTCGTCAATGACCTATTTTATGATCAGAAAGATCAGCATCAGAGGGGTACATAATTACTGAAATGGTATAGCATAGTTTGGGTAACTTGGTTCCTGGGGACAAGGCCTACTGACACTCTCATCTGAATTTTCCCCAATACATCCTCTCAAGCTCCTTTAGTTTTCTTCAGGTGTCCCCATGCATTTTTTATGTCTTTGGCCATTTAACTCTTTGAGGGCTGAATAATTTTTTAGCCGCCGGAGCTAAAAAAAAAAAAAAAAGGATCTGATATAAGAGCGTAGCAAATGCGCAAAGCAAAATACTCCGTAGACGTTTTACGTATTATTGGAGAATTTCAAAACTCGGCTTGATGTTTATTTGGAAGAAATAAGTGGATAGGACTGGTGAGTTTTGTTGGGCTGAATGGCCTGTTCTCGTCCAGAGCGTTCTAATGTTGTAATTGCTGAATCGAACTCAAGACGTACCACACTCTGATTTTAATGCAAGTTATCTGGAGATCAAAAATGAAAGCGATGTGCGAGAATCAGCTGATCGTTGGGCTGAACACTTTCATGTAGCTGCGTGAAGATACTCCTGTACGTCATTATACGCTTGTATACTTTGGGTTACTGAACCATCGCCCCAACCTGAGGTGCTGTGCACGCTGGAGCAGCTTTTCTTCAAGGATCTCTCACTATTTGGCTGCATTCATCCTTCCGTCAATTATGGCCAGTCTCCCAGTCACTGCACTCCCATAGGATGAGGCAACCACCACTACGGTTCACCACATGGACATTATTTGGCAAGTGATGAGCAGCGCCTGGACTTCTCTAGGATTAGCAGTTCTACCCAAGGAATTCAATTTTCGTATCATCAGAGCATTAGACTCACATGGCCAGACAAGGATACGTATCTGGTGGACAACCCATTAAAAACTGTCTGCTGAAAGGTGGCAAACTCCTTGTGTTGCAAAATCTCCGCCCACAGGGCTACTTCCTAAAACACCCGCCGCCCGATTCATCCAGTTGGTGCAATGTAGACTGCTGCCAGTGTTTGAGGGAGAAAGCAGAGGAAACTGAAAAAGGACTTGACGGCGAGAGAAAATAGAAAGCTAAAATGGCTGATAGCCATTCAGGAGCTCAGTAGCACAAGATAACTGAAGCTTATTAATTAATTTGTACATTTTATTGAACGCTGTGACAGGAGAGAGATACTGGGCTCTACATGTTTGAGAAGTGTCTCCTCCGATATCTTTCTGTCGTTCTCACTATTACATCACTATATGACATAACAGCAAACAGAGTTTAGGTAAGCGTAGTGGTGTACGGATACACAACACGTTAAAACACTGCGGCTATTCTGTCATGGCGTGTTTGCATTTTGAATTAGACAGAAACGTTACATTTCTTTAGTTATTTGTTAAGACACGCAGTGAAAAGGTGGATCTTGTGCAGTGTTTTCTACGCTTTACTGCTTTCGTTAGGCGGATTTGTCGATTCAGGTCTTTTGAGTACTGAAATCTGCATCTCCTGTCACTCTTCATTATCTGCTCTCTTAACAGGAGTCCTTCTGATGGATTTTGAGATGCCGTTTACATTAAATGAAAGTTCATATTTCCATAAATAGAGTTGCAAATTCTTTGATGCTTACAATGACTTCTACACTATCGTCATAATTCTGAACACACACAACGGTCAAATGGCGATGTATAACCTGATGTTACAGGAAGGTTTTTCTCTGGCATCACGTAATATTTATTTTTAACAGGAGTAATTTGCTCTCTGCACATGCGACACACATGTTTAATGGGGGGTCTTATTATGTAGACTTTTTATCATAATCATAGGTTTGCGGTTTCTCAGTGTGGCGGACAGCTGGGACCCATGCCCGGCCGAGTCGCCCCTTTGACACTGGGACTGGGGGAGCAGCCATGGGATGAACACTATGTCCCCCAGAACGCGTGGTGGCAGCCCTCCTGGGTTACATTGGGGCCACAGGCGTGACCTGGAGGAGCTGCACGGCTTAACGAGTCCATGTGGGCTGGAATGCAGCCACACCCGGAAGTGCAACCTAATTAGGCCAATTACTACCTGGAGCACTTCCGGGAGGGCTACAAAAGGACCCTGCGGCCACTACTCAGAGGAGGAGGAGAACAAAGCTGCCTGGGAGGAGTGGAGGAGGAGGAGGAGGAAGAAGTGCTTTTTTCTTTTGGTGTTTTTGGGACTGTGTAGGGCCTGTGGGACATGGGGGAGACGTGCCCCATGGCTAAAGAAAATAAAATCTTTTTGTTTCGTTTTCACGTGTCTCCGGAGTCAGTCTGTGTCGGGTCGATGCCTGTATAGCGCCTTTGCCACATTGGATCACGTTAATGAGAGCACCTCTGATCTTTGGAGTTCACACTCCTCGCCCCTAATTTGAGTGTCACCTTCACAAGGCATTGGATTGGTGTAGAATTGTGACACTCAGTGAGCCATCCCAGTATTAAGCACAGTTTACTCGTGGTTGTCGTCAGAGGTTTATATATTATATGTCAGGCTCAGCAAGACTATCAGACCGGAGACTCTTTTCCCTCGTGCTCTCAGAGACTTAAGTGGGCTGTCATATGCCTTTGACTGAAGAGTGGCCTCTATCTATCCATTCTTCCAAAAACACCTGATTGACAGAGTGCTGCTGAGATGGTCATCCTTTCAACAGGACCAGTAGAGTCACCACTCTCTGATCAAGGCGATAATTGCCCAGTTACCCCAGATGGCCAATGCTAAGAAGACTCCTTGTGGATCCAAATATCTTGTGAAACAAAGTTTTATAAAGAGTTTTATCCCCTTGCCCTGATCTATGCCTGAGCAATAATTTACTGTGTCAGTTTACAGAGAGTTTCTTGGACAGGATGGATTTGTTTTTGTTCTGATATGTACCGTGAACTGTGGGACCTACACAGTATGAAAGATGGCATGCCGATACGGGCATCCTGGCTGGAGCAGAACTGGGATCCTTACCTGGTAGGGATGCAAATAGTGTAGAAGGACAAGAGAAGACCATTTATTCAGGACATTGTCTTCCCCAAAACCCTCGGTGGCAGCCCTCTTGGGCTTTGGAAATGCTACAGAGACTCACTGGACATATTGGGTATTGCAGTTTCTCATCCAGCCCTGGTGGGTCCCGTAGGTGTCACCAGGGGGACACCGGGAGGCTCCAGGTGTGCCCGGTAGTACTCCTGAGCCACAGTACTGGGACACTGGAAGTGCTCCCAGATTTTGCATAAAAGATGCAGCCTCCTTCATTCAAGTGAGCCAGAGTCAGGAGCAGACCATCTTTACAGCATCTTAGGACCTGGGAAAAGTAGTGTGTTCGGGCCCCTGTTTTGATGGCAAAACAGAAACCTACATGGGCATCAGAAACATTGTGGGCCCCCGGGCAGTGCCCATCATGTCCATATGTTAAGAAAAGCTTGGTCGGGAGGAAGAAGACAAAGCTTGCTGGAGGAGTGGAAGAGAGACAACAGAGAAGAGAGAGAGAGAGAATTACAGCTGTGGTTATGGTGTGGGAAGCACTTACTTGTAAGAGTTTCACACAATTAAAACCCTTTGTTCATTCTGGAATTTGTGTCCGTGTCTGTGTGTCAGGAGTTTGTGGAGTTGCAGTGCCCACTGGTGACCACAACAGGTACACGTTTGCCTTTCTAAACACGTAATTCAGTTGTCCACAGGTGATCTTCAATCAAGTTCTTGACACATCTCAAGGAGAATTAAAGCAAATAGGATATACCTGAGCACAATTTGGAGTGAAACAGCAAAGGGTCTGAATACTTCCAGGAATGAGAGATTAGCAAACCTTTCTGAAAACATATCTTCCCTTTGTCATTATGGGTTATTGTGTGTATACTGATGTAAAGTAGGGGATGGGGTCTCTACTTTCTAAGCCCACTGTATTGACACACTGAGTATACAAGTAGAACGCTTAATGAAGCCATCTGTGAATGAATTACAGAGAGAAAGCTGCCTTACGAGGATTCGTCTGTCTTTCAGTTTGTTGCAAATGTTACAGAATTGCGTGTGAGGTATCAAGACCAAGTAGCTTCACTTCTCCAAATGCCTGCTCTACTTTACAGGATGAATTTTCTTTATTTTTACGTTTTCAGTAAGAATTTTTGCACTTGAACTTTACAAGACATGCCTGTAAATCAAAGCTTTGAAGAGTTTTCCAAACATCATGGAATAAAAATTTCCAGTGTCGATGATGTAAACCAGGCCTGCCTGTGCGTATCTTTATAGGTCTCATTTATCAAATGCGGTGCAGTCAGAGGGCCACGTTAGGATGGTTTCAGTGTAAGAAGTGAAGTTTTCACTGCAAGGTCCTGTGACGCATTGAACCCATTTATTTTCTGGTATTTAGGTAATGTTAGGTACAATTTCTGTAGTTTGTAACTCTATATATCAAATTTCATCATCTTTGCAGTAAGTCCTGTTTATACTACCACCCATTTTGCGAGTCTGAGACTAAACATGTGTGGTAACTTTGCTCTAATCCAGAGTGGGAGTAGCTCAGGATTCTGAGGGCTTTGCTTGTCTTTAGCTACACTGCTGGGTCTCCATGTAATCAAATGTCATCCCACAGCTTAAATCAAAGTTACATCCCAGCCTACGTAACTCAAAGTACATCTGGCCTCAGAACTACTTCATCAAAGTCAGGGGTGTCATTGGACAAGGGTAGTGTCGGATTAGTGCTAATATTCTTATTTTGGTATCGATACCAGCTTTGGGACCTCAGTAACGATATGTACAATGTTCCAAAGCAAAATAATAGATAACTCCAAAACCCTCCGTTTTACTCCAGTATCTCTGGTGTGCTGTGTTACCGCACTGCACTACGTACCACCTTCCTCATGATAACCGCAAAGCAACTTGGGGGGTTCCTCCACGACCTCCTGGTCCTGTTGAAGCAATAAAGTGTCCCCTGTGAAGTTCTGATTGTGTTGAAGAAATTGCGGTTCTCCCATGACTTCCACATTGTGCTGAAGTAATATTTCACTCATGAAGTCACCCATGATCGTGTCAAAGTAATATTTTCAACCATAAAGTCCAAAATTCGCATTGGAGAAATAAGTGGATTACATGAAGTTACGACCATGTATTTCCTCCTGAAGTCCCAATCTTGTCAGAGCAATAAGGAGGAGAGGTTGCGTGAAGTTCTGATTGAGGTGAAGTGTGTAGTTTTGTTTCGTGTCTTCAAAACAGACATTCTTCTACAATTGCAATAGCACATGTCAAGCTGAAAGCTGACATTTAGTTCCAGCACCAAGAATTGCGAAATGCTGGTCGGTATACCGCACAACCCTAGTCCAGAGCCTGTCACAACAGCACTTGGGTGGAAGTCACAAACCAGCCCTGAACCATGTAGCAGTCCACAACACATTGAGGGACCAAAAGAGGGACAACTGAGAACGGTAAATGTAACCTAATTCACAAGTGATTGTGGGACATGGGAAGAAACCAAAGCACCTGGAGGAGAAGCCATGCCGAAACTGGAAGAATATGCAAACTCCAAACAAGTAATGACTGGTTGTTGGATTTTAACCTCAGATGCTACATCTGTCAGGCAGCAGCACTAACAACTGCGAGCGTATCCCTGCAATTTCCTTTTTTCTTTTTTTTTTCCAGCATGGTGGTCAAAAAAAAAAAAACAATGGAGTACTGTGTTATAATATCATTAGGTAATGAAAACTAAACAGTAAGCTTCACCCTTAAGACAAGAAAAGTACTCTCTGTCTAGCACTCATACTGACTAGTATATTAATATATATTAATTATAAGCAGATCATCTTTGCCACCCTGTCTGACCTGGGCATCACTGGGACTGCCCTCAGGTGGTTTGAGCCCCACCTCTTGGGCAGATCCTACCACGAGGACAGATGTCAAGGGAGCACCAGGAAAGCAGAGGGGTACACCAGGGATCGATGCTGGTCCCTCTCCTCGTCCCTCTACACAGAACCTCACTAGACTCGGTCATCCTGTCCCACGGTTTCTTACCAGTGTAGATAACTCATGTGCTGATAACTCATTCCTTGTAGTGTTGGAATCTGACTCATTGCTCTTCTCTGGACTTTTACCAGCACTGCTTTGTCGTTTTTTGTAGCCTGGAGACCCAAACTGCAGACAGGACTCAAGATGAGGCCTCAGCAGTGCATTATAAAGGTTAACATTCACAAGTTCAGATCGTACCTGATAGATTGTGCAGCACAACTCCTGGCCAAGGCTTTGGTCTTGTGTCATCTGGACTACAGCAACTCTCTACTGTCAGGAGTACTGGCATGGGTCACCAAGAGGCTGCAGATGGGCAAAATACAACCAGCTGAGGCAGACAAATGTCACCTCTCTTTTAGTGTCAATACACTGGCTCCCTGTAGTCACATGTATTGAGTTCCTGAATATATGGAGACACTTGTGAGGTCCTCTGCTCCTTTTTGACCACTCAGGTCTGCTGATCAATGCCGCCAGGTCTCAATGCAGAGTCATGCGTAACTCCTAGCTTGTGCAATGAGCTGCGTACCTCCATTTATAATTTGGACTTCCTCAATGTGTTTGAGTGTTGGTTTGGTGAACTTTTGTCTAACTGATGATGGCTTTGTTAGGTTCTTGTAACTAAGGAAGTGTAACGATCTGGCATTTGGTTGTAAACTTATCATCTGTAATAATCATTTTGTCACCTTTTCCTGTCACTCTTGTTCCCAAAGAACCCCCCAGATCTCTTGACCTCTTCTGTAAGCTGCTTTATAGCTAAATGGAAATGTAATCTAATTAACCTTCATTAACAATGCCTTTAACACTAGAATTACCAAAGCCTACAAAAAAACTCAGAAATCCATCCCACCTTAAATCCTGTCGCACCTCCCCGTCAGCATCTTTTGTCTTGTAAATGTGCTGATAAGTAGCAAGCAACCTACTATCACCTCCTCCCAACGCTACACAAAGTCTGTTTTCCTGTGTGTCAGTTGCTTAGAGTTGTAGGGAATAAATACTATATCATTATTTGGAACACATGCATTTCATGTGTGTTCCGTGTCTAAAACAATCTATGGAAACACATTGTTAAAACAGAAATGTTTTTCATGTTTTAGTAATAACTGACAAAATGTAGACACGAAACATATAACGTGTGAAGCCTGAAGTTCAAATATCAAAAACACACTTTCACAAAAGGTACAAGTATAACAAAAATAGTGTGCTTCTATTCAAGAATATAACTGCAGAAAAAGAACCCGCCTTAGGGTGCGACATTGACACACCTTTGATACGACAATTTTGGTGATGCAATGGTAAGAAACGCTGACTGGTAATCAAAAGGTCACGAGTTCGACCATGGACGATTCCGCTTTGAGAAGTGAGCTGCTCTTATTCTTACTATTTTAGAATAAAAACATACATTTGATTTGAGTCTGTAACAGCCGGTGTAAATTTATGGTACTTGTAAAGGTTAGCTTTGTTTTTTTTTTTATTCAGTTTTATTCTCCCAGTTACGTTCATGCTCCCCCCATCGGACACTGCTGTTTTCACATAAAGACGTCCTATAACAGAGGTGAACTCAGATGATGATGAGGGTTCTACTTCGGAAAAAGAATGCACGTTGCTCTATTGCCATCGCTATACTTTGTGTACAAAAGCCAGATCGAATGTTGTTTACCTATTTACTTTGATTTATTTACTTATCTTCCTACAGCGTAAAGTCACAAGTAGACGGCAGAGCTTCCTGTGTACATATACAAAGTACAGCGACAGCAAAAGTGTGACATGCATTCTTTCTCCGATGTAGAACCCTTGTCATCATCTTAATAATAATAATAATAATAATAATTCTTTGCATTTATATAGCGCTTTTCTCACTACTCAAAGTGCTCAGCAATTGCAGGTTAAGGGCCTTGCTGAAGGGCCCAACAGAGCCGAGTCCCTTTTGGCGTTTACGGGATTCGAACCGGCAACCTTTTGATTGCCAATGCAGATCCCTAGCCTCAGAGCCACCACTCCGCACTCTGGCAGTGCTCATCCTGTTCCTCCTTGCCCAAAGGAGCAGATACCGGTGGGTCCTGCTGATCGGTTAAGGACCTTCTACGAGGGGCAATGTCCAGCTCTTCTAGAGTAACTAACTGCCTGTCTGTCTCCTGGAATCTCCTCCATGCCCTTGAGACAGTTCTGGGAGACACAGCAAACTTTCTGGCAGTGACATGTGGTATTAATGTGCCACCCTGGAGAAGCAGAACTACCTGTGCCAGCTCTGTAGGGTCCAGGTATCGTCTCATGCTACCAGTAGTGACAATGAGCGTAGCCAAATGCAAAACGAGTGAAAAAACAGATAAGGAGGGAAAAATGTTAGTGGCCTCCACCTGTTAAACCATACATTCCTGTTTTGGGGGTCCTCTCATTGTTGCCCCTCTAGTGCACCAAAGCAGCTGAAACTGATGAACAAGCCCCTCTGCGACCTCATTGACCAGATCAATAGCCCACAAGTTTCATTGAGTTGATGCTACACTCTCATTAAAAAGGGTTTATTAAAATTTTTTTGAGTAGTATATTATATATATATAGTACATACATACATATATATATATATATACACACATATATTTATATATATAAAAGAGGAAATGAAGATATTTCTAAGTGTTTTTACTTGGTGTCTTGGACGTTTGTCTGCAGGGTTTGAGGAGCAACAGTGCCCCCTAGTGTCACAGTGGCGTAGCCGGCAGGATTTTCTGGCCATCTGGTTGGCAGAAAACCTGAGAAGAAAAATTTTTCTGTGCACACAACCTGCAAAACAGCGTCACAACACGCAGGAATCTGCCATACCCAATCGCCAGTCCGTCATGGGGAAGCAGAAACAACACAGATCGGCAATGCCAGACCCGGAAGTATCGGCATCGGTGATGAGACGACGAGAGGCAAACGACTTCAGGGAAAAAACTCGCCGGATCATCACATCCAGAATGAGGTATGTGCCGAAGGAAAAATCACTAATTGGTTTGATTTAATAAAATTTGTTCCTAACACGTATCTCTCAGACGAAGAAGAGAAAGGCATTTACCCCAAGCATGAAGGCAGCCATCTCAACGGACTTCTGGGTAAAGATGCAGATGCGTCGTCGCCGACATTCGCCAAAGGGACACACGTGACCTGCCCCAAGGCATTAGGGGAAGAAGGTCCATGTCCTGCTGTGTTCTACCCATGAAATGATGGACTTGGACTTTCCAAGGGGGAAGGGGGAGGCGAGCGAGGCATCGCTCACCCCACATAAAGGTAAGGAGGCCCGGGACATGACTGATCGATCCGCCGCAAAATTAAAACAGGCGGATCACAGACGGCCATTAGCTGCATTCCGGAACTCCAAATCCCAGCCACCCTTGCGAAACCCAACCGAGCATGCGGCAGAAACGTGTGAATAGGAGGCAGCTGAAGGTCTTGGAGAATAATGGTACCACCTGCCTAGGGCGTGGTAGGTGCACTGATGCTCTAAGTTCCCTGCAGACCTTTCCCGGGAAATAACACCAGGAGCCACTGCCTCAACTTGGGACACGCCACTTCTGGTCCCAGCCCTGAGCACGACATCACTTCCCCAAGACTTCCTATAAAGCCTCACTCCCGTCCTCTGGAATTCAGTTCTGTTTTGGACTCTGTCTTGTAAACTTTACTTGCTACCAACCTTTTTAATTTTTGCAGCCTGGAACACATTATACGGCTGGCTGCCTTTACAATGTCTCAGGTCTCTTCTTGTCACTATATATATATATATATATATATATATATACGTACATATACCAGTAACAGTGTACTGCACGATAATGGGCAGTGAATCCACTTGACTTGAGTATTCCTAGTTTTCATCCTCTTTCTTACTCTGTATGTTTATCATTCGTTTGCTCAGAGGTTGATGCACTTGCTGCTTCCTGAGCAGATCCTCTTTTCTCCACCCTAGCGGCCCGCTGCTTCTCTTCTTTCGTCTGCATCTTTTCGCGTTTAAACTGATTAAGTTAGTTTTTGTGTTGCAATTACTTAGTACGTTTTCTTTAATTTTTCACTTAAGCTGGCACTTAAGTGTTCAATCTGCCTCAAGAATGATTAGCGAAGGTGGTAGGGAATAAGAACGGCGCCCATACGCATGCTCCACATGGCCTCCCTGCTGCACGCTGCCGAGAGTTAAATCTACAATAAAATAAAATAAAAATAAAGAGTAATAAAAAATCACCATCCCGAAAGCGGATAGCAGACGTCATGTATTATATGTGTACCAAATTTCAAGTCAATAGGTGAAACACTTTGCGAGCTACAGGTGATTTAAAATCCTGGACAGACAAACGAAGAGCCACGGTAGCGTATTATATAAGAAGATATATATATATATATATGTGTGTGTGTGTGTGTGTACCGTATATACTCGCGGATAAGTTCTCCCACAGATAAATTGGGACTTGATTTTACCGTATAATTTCTGGTATTTTACCATATCGGTCGTATAATTCGAATGCAGAAAACTCACGCTATTGGTCCAAGAGATTATGATATGCTAACACCCACCTGAGAGATTAACCACGGAGCACACGGCCTTTTTTCTACGTGGGTGCGGCAATGCGCTGGATCGGCATATGCTCCTAATCTCTCTCTCTCTCTATTGTGCTTACGTGACCACACGGTATTTAATATCCAAACTATTCCGAAGCGACGTTTACACTGTTTTGTGTATCTCACACATTCATACATCTTTATCGTAAGAGCATACCTTATCTACGACGGAGTGATCGATCAGAAGAAAATATGAAGCTGGTTTGAAATTAAATGTTATTGAAGTAGTGAAAGAAATTGGTGACTGCGCTGCTGCAACAAAATTCAATGCATCTGAGAAACTGATGTGAGATTGGAGGAAGCAAGAAGATGTAAGATGATTAAGAGGGGTCCTTTCATCGGAGCAACGTTTCAGCCGTGGCATGGCCAAATGGAGATGCAGCTAGATGGATGAGGTCTCCAGGACTCTAAAAATATCCAAACCTAATTATGTCATATCATCTACTGTTAAACCGTAATTCTAAAATTTTTATTATTATGCTGTCTTAAGGAATTGTTCTGTTGTGTATATTGTATTGTATTGACCCCCTACTTTTGACACCCAGTGCACGCCCAACCTACCTGGAAAGGGGTCTCTCTTTGAACTGCCTTTCCCGAGGTTTCTTCCATTTTTCCCTACAAGGTTTTTATTGGGAGTTTTTCCTTGTCTTCTCAGAGAGTCAAGGCTGGGGGGCTGTCAAAAGGCAGGGCCTGTTAAAGCCCATTGCGGCACTTCCTGTGTGATTTTGGGCTATACAAAAATAAACTGTATTGTATTGTATTGTATGTACGCGAACTCTTGTTCCTTAGCTGATGGCGTTTCTTTAACATTTGGAATGATATCCTTCACATCTTCTACAACTCTGTGACGGCCAGTGCAGTGTGCCGGGCTGGTGACATCACTTCAATAGAGGTTCACTGAATTGAACAAACTAATTAAAATGGCAGGCTCAGTTATGGGACACACACTGGACCCCCTGAAGGTCATCGACAAGTAGAGAATGAACAAAACACTCCGTGTCATTCTGAACAATACTGCACATCCCGATTCTGTCACACCAACACCGAGGACTTTCAGACAACAAATCATCCAGCAAAAGAGGGTGGAGAAACACAACTGGGGGTCCTTTATAGCAACAGTAATACACCAATGTAGCACCTCACTTTATTGGACAAGGACTGCGAAGGGTGAAGTTTTCTTTTCTTTCTTTTTAATCTGCTTGCTTTTTAGTCAATCTGGTGTTGCGTTCAGACCATAGTGTGTGTGTGTATATATATTTATTTATTTATCTACCTGATAAATGTATCTATCTGTAGCTAAACATATACATATTTATTTTATTTATCTAAAAACCAAATTTCTGCCTGGGGACAAACAAACTTTTATTTATATATCTACTAGCAAAATACCCGCGCTTCGCAGCGGAGAAGTGGTGTGTTAAAGAAGTAATGAAAAAGAAAAGGAAACATTTTGAAAATAACATAACATGATGTCAATGTAATTGTTTTGTCACTGTTATGAGTGATGAGTGTTGCTGTCATATATATATATTGTCACGCTTGGGTCACAGATTTGCACAGAGACACAGAAGGTCGTAGAAAAAAAGGATTTTTTTATTCAGACACCGCAAACACATGAGCTTAAACGTGCTCCATGACAAGTCAGATATAACAGTTCCGCTAGGAGCAGAGAGAGATAAAAGCAAACAATCAATTCCAAAACTGACAGGAAGCTGCGAGGCTTATAAGTCGGCGGAGTACCGCGCGAGGCTTGTATTACGCGTTATAGTGCAAGGATAAGGAGCAATGTGTAGTCAGTGTTTCAGGGTTTGTGGTTTTCCCAGGGGCGTCTGTTTCTATTTGGGGTGCGATCAGCCCTCCAGCTCACACCCTCCCCCTCAGCTTTATTCACATTCCTGTGAATCAAGCGACTCTCTGTACTAGGTTCATTTAGTCGTGATAACACGTCTGCGTTGACGTGTTCAGAACCTGGTCGGTGCTTTACTGTGAAACTGTAAGGTTGTAAACCCAGAAACCATCTCATTAGACGAGAGTTTGTATCTTTCTGTCGGTACAACCACTGGAGTGGAGCATGATCAGTTACCAAAGTGAAGTTTCGTCCCCACAAGTAATAGCGAAGCGCTTCCACAGCCCACTTAATTGCCAAGCATTCTTTCTCAATTGTAGAATAATTGCGTTCCCTAGGAAGTAATTTCCTACTCAAATATGTGATTGGATGTTCTTCTCCATCAAAAATTTGTGACAGGACTGCGCCACACCAAATGCACTTGCGTCTGTTTGCAAGATAAAATCTTTTGTGAAATCCGGGTTCCTTAGAACCGGGTAAGAAGACAATGCTTTTTTTAAATCGTTGAAAGAACGTTAGCAATTTTCTGTCCACAGGACAGGTCGTTTTTTCTGCCTCTAGTAAGTTCTGTAAGAGGAGCAGCTCTATGTGCAAAATTTGGAATGAATTTTCTGTAGTAACCAGCGAGTCCCAGAAAGGCGCTACTTGTTTCTGTGTCTCAGGTCTCGGGTAAACAAGCATTTCTTCTATTTTCCTTAATTGTGGCCTAAGTAAACCCTTGCCCATAGAATAGCCTAAGTAATGAGTCTCGGACATGCCTAGTTTACATTTCTTAGGGTTAGCAGTAAGGCCAGCCTGTCTCAAGCTTTCAAGAACGGCTTGAAGCCGCTCTAAGTGTGTTTTCCAATCATTGCTAAAAATCACGACATCGTCAAGGTATGCCCCAGCATATTCAGAGTGAGGACGTGGATCTGATCCATCATAGCTGAAAAGTTAGAGGTGCCCGTGAAGACCAAACGGGAGTCTTGTAAATTCATAGAGTCCGTCGGAGTCGCAAATGCCGTTTTCTCACAACTGCTAGCCTCTAAAGGCACCTGCCAATAGCCTTTCGTGAGATCTAGCGTGGAGATATAGCTCGCCTGACCCAGTTTTTCCAACAGTTCATCGACACGGGGCATGGGATAAGCATCAATTTAGAGACCTTATTCAAGCGTCTGAAATCGATACAGAACCGAACCGAACCGTCTTGCTTTGGGACTAATACGACTGGGCTGCACCAGTCACTTTTACTTTCACGAATTACACCCAGTGTCAGCATCTTTTTACCTCTTCTTCACAATATTTCGCGCTTCCGTATCCGAACGCGCATCTGTACGCGAACATCAGGTGCAGTGGTAATTTTATGTTTTGTAATGTTAGTCTTGCCTGGTAAATCTGAAAAGACATCAGTGTTCCGTTCTATCAAAGATAACAGTTCTGTCTTTTGCGTGTCAGTAAGATCGTTACCAATGGTAACATCGGACTGAGAAACAGCAGCCAAGGAAGTGTTAACCTCTTGTCGGTCGTGCCATTCCTTCAAGAGGTTAATGTGTAAAATCTGGAATGGTTTGCGCCGGCCGGGTATTCTAACCTTGTAATTTACTGGACTCATACGCTCCTCAATAATGGCGGGCCCTGCCATTTAGCTAAGAATTTGTGTGGATCCGAGGGAACCAGTACCAAAACACGATCGCCAGGTTTGAACTCACGGAGCTTGCTGCGCCTATCGTAAAGATGCTTCTGAGTTTCCTGTTCTCGTTGTTGGTGTTCCACAGCAATAGAGGAAAGCATAGAAATTCTGTCTTGCAACGAAATTAGTCGATCTGCAAAGCTTGGACCTTTAGCTGCTCTCTCGTTTCCTATCCATTCCTCACGTACCACATCCAGGATGCCTCGCGGCCGCCTGCCGAATAACAACTCGAAGGGACTCAAGCCAGTGGGCGCCTGTGGTGATTCTCGCACCGCGTACAAAACAAACGGTAGGACAGTGTTCCATGTTGTGGGATCATTATGAGCAACTCGCCTGATCATCTGTTTCAATGTTTTGTTAAATCGCTCGGTTAAACCATTCATTTGAGGATGGTAAACAGTAGTACTCAATTTCTTAATAGCAAAGCTGTCACACAATTGTTTCATCACGCGAGAAGTGAAAGGTGTGCCCTGATCAGTTAAGATTTCTCTAGGGATACCAATACGAGTAAAAGTTTCACATAGTGCTTTGGCTACAGCCGAAGAGTTGGCCTTTTTCAGCGCGATCATTTCTGGATATCGTGTCGCATAATCAACCAACACCAGCAAATATTGGTACCCATCCTTAGTCTTAGGTAATGGTCCCACAATATCTAATCCCACACGCTGAAAGGGAACTTCCAATATGGGCATAGGACAAAGGGGAGCCCGAGGAGGCTTATAAGCAGAGACGATCTGGCAGTCTGGACATGAAGTACAAAATCGTTCAACATCTTTTCCCATATTAAGCCAATAAAATCGTTTTGATAACCGGTCTCTAGTTTTGTCGGCACCGAGGTGCCCAAGATGTGTGAATGTGCCAGATGCAAAACAGTTTCCCTATGTGCTCCAGGTACCACCAGTTGTTCAATAAATTCCCCCTCCAAATGATCTGAGTACCACTCCTGGTACCACTTGTCACGCTTGGGTCACAGATTTGCACAGAGACACAGAAGGTCGTAGAAAAAAAGAAGGATTTTTTTATTCAGACACCGCAAACACATGAGCTTAAACGTGCTCCATGACAAGTCAGATATAACAGTTCCGCTAGGAGCAGAGAGAGATAAAAGCAAACAATCAATTCCCAAACTGAGAGGCGCTGCAAGGCTTATAAGTCGGAGTACAGCGAGGCTTGTATTACGCGTTATAGTGCAAGGATAAGGAGCAATGTGTAGTCAGTGTTTCAGGGTTTGTGGTTTTCCCAGGGGCGTCTGTTTCTATTTGGGGTGCGATCAGCCCTCCAGCTCACAATATATATATATACCCTTTGGGGTGAGAGCAGCTGTTGCTGGGGGTGCCAGAATCCATCGAGGAAGAAAAATGAAAAACATTTGTACAAAATCTTAATTTATCTATCCATTCCTAAATAATTAAATGGCCAGGCTGTTTAGTATCAGTGCAACACGCTGCTTGTTAAAACGGATGAGTACCGCTCTTACGTGCACTTACTGCTGCGTGGGTATTATGAACCATCGTATCTGTACAAGTTCTATTTAAATTTTAAATATAAGTAATTTTTATTTAGTCGACAGAAATATGTTTGGTAGGAATGTAAGATGAATTAAGTCATCATTGCATAAATTTTTCTACACCATAGAAATTTAAACACTAAATTCAACTTACATTCCTACTAAACATATTTCTGTCGACTAAATAGAACCTACTTATATCCAAATAGAACTTGAAAAGATATATATTTTTGAATCTGATCACGCATTGTAGACCGACTTGACGCGCACCACATCAAGCCTGCGAGCTATTGAACTGTCGCCTGCCAGCCTCAATAAGTGACCCTCGCTTCGCTCTTACTTTTTTACTGTTAATTTAATCATGGGTAATTGCGAAAAATTAGAAAATGGAAGGAGGATTACACTGAGTAAGGCTTTACCAAAACAATTATTAATGTAAAGTATCCATTATTCATAAAGCTTCAACTGGTGATCTGTTTTTCTGCATTAACCTCATATTTTTTCATACTTCTTCTCAAACTAAGGGGGTGCGAGGGTAAAATTAATCGGGAAGCGCTGATTTATATATATTGAATATATTGAAATAGTTTTACTGTCAAATAATGCAAACAATACGTGGAACGTGTTTCGCCCCTGTCGGGAATCGAACCTTGGACGTCAGCGCCAGAGGCGAAACCAAGGTGTTGTGGTTTGTTTATTTGACAGTATGTAGATCGGGAGAGATTATAAATTCTATATATATATATACTAATAAAAGGCAAAGCCCTCACTGACTCATCACTTATTCTCCAACTTCCTGTGTAGGTAGAAGGCTGAAATTTGCCAGGCTTATTCCTTACAGCTTAATTACAAAAGTTAAGCAGGTTTCATTTCGAAATTCTACACGTAAAGGTCATAACGGTCAACAACGTCCGCCATGTTGAACTTTCTTATTTATGGCCCCATATTCATGAAATTTGGTAGGTGGCTTCCCTGCGCTAACCGAAACCAATGTACATACTTATTTCAGTGGTATGATGCTACTGTCTTACAATAAAGAGTGCAGAATGGAAAGGAGTCAAAATAGTTTCTGAATCCACTATATGAAGGAAACAATACAAAAAAAAATATCAAAACTGAAAAAAAATTAATATATACATGAATATACTGTATATATTGTGATATTTGGGCTTTATATCGCCCGACCTGGCACAGACTTACACAGAGGCACGTGTCATAGGAACAGAAATCTTTTATTTTTCTTCAGCCGTGTCTCACAGGCCCAACATAATCCCAAACACAAATACGTCACTGACCACACTCTTCCTCTGGCACCACCAACACTCCTTCCAGGTAACCTCGTCCTCGTCCTCCCAATTTTGGCCCTGAGTGGTGGTTGCTGGCTCCTTCTATGGCCCTCCTGGAAGTGCTCCTGGTGCTTGCTCACCTGTTCCCAATCGCACTCCTGGGTGGGGCCGATAATTAGAGTGGCTGGGCTCAACAATCTCTGCCACGCTCCCTGGCAGCCATCCCAGGTCCCCACAGGGCTGGGGCGAACTCCATCTCCCACGAAACCCTGCGGAAAACTGAGGCATCATCGTCAACCAGGGAGGCTGCCACCAAGCGTCTCAGGGCAGGTACTGAGGAGTCCATGGCTGCTCCCCAGAAGATAAGCAGAAGGGGCGTCCCGGCCAGGCATGGGATCCGCCGCCTGCCACATTATATTATATATATATATATATATATATATATATATATATATATATATATATATATATATATATATATATATAATCAAAACAATTGAAAAAATGTATATACAAAAAAAAAATTATATACAAATAAAACAAACTGAAGTAAAAGTAAATAACATATAATCAACTATGGAGATCAAACCAAAAACAAATTATCAGAGAAAGATATGCATAGCAAAATATTCAGGTGCGTTTTTAGATTTATGTAACTTTTTTGAAACTTGGAGAATTTTTCATTTTTCTAGCGAGTTCATCAGAGTGTTTTCACATTTTGTTGATTAAATATTGTATTAAACGGTGAGTCACATTCAAAAATAATAGCGATAATAGACTGTAATTACATGCGTTAGTAGACTCCATTAAATCCATGCTTTTTAACAGCACTTTATAATGTTATGTAGTTAAAAATAGAGCCTAATAGGCTTGTGGGGGCTGAAATAGTTTAAAAGACAGTGGAGTCCAACGCAAGTGATGTAAAAATGGCAGTGACTGATTAGATTAGAACAGATCAACTTTATTAATCCCAAAGAGAAATTTAGATGTATAAAAAAGCAGAAACAAAAAACAAAACAAAAATACAGACTCACAGGATAAATAATAATGATAGACATATCAATAGATGGATAGACAGACAGTGAAAGGCACTATATAACAGACTAGCTGTCCCCTGCGGCTCCACCTGCGTAGTAGTGAAATAGGAGAGACTTTAAAAATCAATAAAAAAAGTATTGCTAGCTAAGCAGAGGCACGGTACACTCCGACACGTGGCGAGAGGTAGATCGACTCGAATGGAGGCTGGCGTGTGAGCGAGGAGGCCCCGTACGGTTCCTCACCCCTGACGTCATGCTTCCTCCTCCCCTCGGCCCGCAGCCTCTGTCTTGAATTAGCGTGAATATATCAATCCTGCAAGTGAACTCTGAAACAACTGGAATGTTCAAGCAAATTATAGAAAAAAAAAAAACAATCTAAATCCGTTAAGTACAGTAGTTCTCTTGTGAAAAATAGATAGATAGATAGATAGATAGATAGATAGATAGATAGATAGATAGATAGATAGATAGATAGATAGATAGATAGATAGATAGATAGGAACCTCGGGTCACAAACATCTCTGAACACGTACAAATCGGGTTACGACCAAAAAGTTTGCCGAACTTTTGCATCTGTTAACGACCACACACTCGGGTGATGAACAAGCCAGTTTCCCTTCCGGTTCGTACGCGTCGGTGATTTCCACGTGTTCAGTCTCTCCCTGTACAGTACGTTGTTCTCGGTCAGACGTGCATCACGCAGATAGACTTCACCTCAAAACTGTAACCTCCTCTCCACCCAGATCCTCCTCACTTCCTCCATGCCAGAACTCGACTCATGCAAGGTTAGTTTTCTTGGTTGTTTATGGTTAGTTTTTGTATAAATTACGGATTTTTCAAATGTTATTTTTTTTCCCCATGCTTAAAACTCATTAAAAAAAAGTGTTTACAGCGATCGGTTCTTAAGGCTGTAGCGTGAACTCTTTCAATGTTAATTTTCTCTGTTGTTCAAGGTTTTCTCAGTGCTAGTCAATGTTTTTACATTTAGTTTACTATTACACTGTGCATTCTATGGTATAATTAACTATATTTGTGCTTAAAAATCTTTAAAAAATATATTTACATACAGTTCATATGGACTGGAACGGATTAATTGTATTTACATACAGTCCTATGGGGGAAATTACTTCGGGTCACGACCGAAGTTTTGGAACGAATTACGGTCGTGACCATAGGTTCCACTGTATCAAGAAGTTTTACAGTGTGCTCTATTCAAGAAAACCCAACAAAAGACTATAACCTTCCTGATAAAGCTCCTTAAAGATTAAGAGTGCCATAATTTAAGGAAGTCTGTCCACTGGAAGCCACGTTAATCCACGCAGACAGACACACAGACATGGCAACTGCAGTGGGTGCTTTTGGCATTATATGTGAACGCACCTAAAAAGCAAAACCCAAGCCTGGAAATTTCACATTTTACTCGATGAAAATTACAATTAAGATTTAGACAAATAAGACATATAGATTTCCAGGGTCAAAGGAGTCAAAATGTTGCAGAAAGAAGAATAAAGCCGAGCATTCCTAGACAAAGGCAGTTGAGTTCGACAGCAAGATGAACATTGGGCTGAAGGCCTGGCAGTAGAGAAAAGGATTCGAGTGTAAAGGACACAAAGGGCATCTGTGGAGCAGTGATGATCTACACTTAAAATGGAGGAGAGCCAATATGTTGGGAGTGAGAATAAGCAGAGCAGTCAGGTGCCGGGGAGGTCAGGGCACATAATAAAAACAAATGAAAAGAATTTTAGTTAAAAATGACGTGGGGCTGCAAAAGCAGACAGAGCCCAAAATAAAGGAGGAAAGTGAAGATGTTCAGCAGACGTGATAAGCACTCCGCTAGCATTTTAAAGGTTAGTGCCAGGAACATTAATAAAAAGCAAACACTTGGTTCGTTTGAAGATCTTAGATGAGGAACAGAAAGCACTGAAATGCTTCATGTCAAGGTAGTGGGCTCAAAGAAGTGGCAATGGTGCTGAACCTTAAACTGTAACCCCAGTGTCAAAAAAATTTGGAGAGTAGAGAAAATACTTATAAAAAATAAAAAGGAGAAATTGTAAATTGAAACAGATACAGTGTAAAGACAAAGTATTCCATATGTTACCTAATCAACTGCATAGTATTTTGAAGATTCACGTTTATTCTGAAATGAATGCCCGCTCACGTTCCCTAAGAGTTGAGTTGTGGGGTAGTTTAGGACAAATAACGATGTAACAAGTTGACGTGAAACAGGTAAGGCGATTGCGTTACAGGATATAAGGAGCCACAAAAATAGGCACTGTCCTTCAAGAGCAAGGATGGGGTGAGGCGCGCCAATTTGCCAACGGATCTGTCAGTGAAAAATCTAGCACTTTGAGAACAACGTTCCCCAAAGACAAATCGGAAGCATTTTGGGCATTTCATCTTCTATTATTATTATTATTACAGTGCACATTAGGATTAAAAGATTCAAGGAATCCCTTGAAATCTCAGTATGTAAAAGGCAATAATGAAAAGCACGGCCGAATGCCCATGGTCTCCGATTCCATCAGATGTCCCCAAGTTAAAAAACATTATGGTGCCTGTAATGGATATCATGGCGTGGGCTCAGGAAGGCTATTGTCAGTCAACTCCGTTTGCCACTTCATCCACAGATGCAAGTTTAGGTTTTGCTGTAGCTAAAACAGAAGCCATACATCAACACTGTCCAGATGCACCACAAACTTTCTAGCTTTGGCCTCATCTGAGATGGAAAGAAACACAACGGATTCTAAAACAGTTTTCGCAAATGCAGCCATCGGGTTCTCAAAACCAAAGAGTAAAAAGTTCATCCATGCTGTTATCAGCGTCAGTTTCAAAACCCGAGCTAGCAGTCATGGTACGGGGGTGCATCAGTGCCCACGGCATCGAAGAGGGTACCATTAATGTAGAAAGATACGGACACATTTTTGAGTAACATATGTTGCCATCCACAGATGTCGTCTTTTCCAGGGATGTCCCTGCATTTTCCAGCAGGACAACAGCAAACCAAATTCTGCCCCGAATCGCTACTGCATGGCTGCGTAAGCCGAGAGTGCAGATATTACATTGGCCTGCCTGCAGTCCTGACCTGTGTGGCGCATTATAAAAAGCAAAATAAGAGCAACGAAAGCCAAATTCTGTACACTGCACAGCGGAAAACCTGGCTAATGGATAAAAATGGGACAAAATTCCACTTCCTAAACTTAATCAACTCGTGTCTTCGGTTGATAATGGTGATGTGACACAGTGGGAAACACTTGAGTGCCCCATCTTTTCTGGAGGTGTATTAGTTTAGGTACTTTGAAATGGAATGCCCAAAGCAGCTTCAACTAATACTTTGAACTGAGTATTTGACCCTTGTTTTACGAGTATAAAGTCAGGTGCATATTCGCAGCTACTTTTTCAAACAACTCTACAGCTCTGATCAGTGGTAAAGTTGTTCAGTTCAAAATATTAGTTGGAGCTGCTTTGGGCATTCCATGTCAAAGTACCTAAACTAATACAGCCGTTGCAGCTTACCGTGTATCAAACTGGCTCATTCGCCTTGTGATCGTCTTCTCCGATACACCATATAGATCTGTAATCTGTCGTAGTTTTAAACCGCATAACAGAAGGTGTTCTATTGACTCAGCTGGAATGTCAAAGGATAGACGTCCAGAGAAGGGAACTGTGTCACCTGAACTGGAGTGTAGTCGAGTCCGTTCCACCTGTTCTTCGATAATTACAAAAATAGTTTCATCTATATCGGAGTCTAAAAGGGCCGCCAACATTGTAATTTCTTCTGATAAATCTTCAATTCTCTCTCTGAAATACGTAATATCTTCGGCAGAATCCATTTCATCGCAGTAGTAAGCATTTTTCTAATTAATTCTTGTGCTATCGATTCACCAATCAGTAACTAGAGGGCATGTTAGAGCCCACCCTCTCAACTTTGACGAGTGAAAGTGACAGTTTTATTTCAAGTCGTATTTCATGACGGTTTGCAGGAATGTTACGGGACAAAATGAAATAAGCAACAAAAAACATATTGCGTGACACATTTATTTATTTATGCTCACATTTCACAATACTTTTATTTATTTGCGCATTTATTTATTTATTTCATTTTGTCCGAAATAGTCCTCCATACTAATTAACTCCTTTTCCCTTAATTTTACTAGCCCTGTTTTTAAGGATTCAGTCATCTGAATTGATTCCTTCCTTCATTAAATGACAACCAAACACAAATGAAATATGAAACGAGCCAACAGATGAGCAGCTAAACTGGGATTTCAAACTCCAACCAATTTCACTCCAACTAATCTCTTAATGAGAAGCCAATTCTTGCTGCTAATTAAACCCGCTATTTAATTCCATGACTTGTTGCTGCTCTCATTCTGCCATAGCGGACATTTCCAAAACTGTTGATTTTTCTTTTTTTTCCTAAGGACACTGTCAAGATGTTTTGGTGACCTGAGCAGATCAGCCTTACGGAGGCCATCACCTTTCTTTATTTTCAGATATTGTGTGATGGGCACAGGTGAGCTGGTCATGTGGCGACTCTTTTTCGGTCTCTTTATTGTTTGGCTGCTAATTAAGGAATAAACACCTAAGATTGTCTGAGTCGCGTTAATTAAAACTAAGGCAAAGGAAGTGAATTAGCAGCAAAAAGTGGTCATTAATGAAGATGGTTAGAACGAAAACCTGCAGCCACTGCGGCCCTCCAGGACCGGAGTTTGACACCCGTGCTCTATGCAATTGCCTGAGGCTATGGATGTAGAAGGGAAGGTGGGGAGACGTTATAAAGTACAATACCTTATAAAACAGTGGTAAGTCTATGGGATTTGAGGCACTCTGACAAAGGCTACACAATAAAGAATACAAAAGAGGAAAGGAGAGCAAAAGAGAGCTCTACCGAGACAAAGCACACACTCAGAAGGGAAATTAGGAAATGATGTGTAATACTGTCCCAAGTTTTCTTGGAATTAGGGTTGTATTTTAAATTCACAGTGTAATCCTGAACAAGTCACTTAACCTGCTCATGCTCCAACTGAATCCTGCCTTGAATAAAGGTGACATCCAAATAAATGATAACAATAACTTTAAAAAAAAATAATTACAGACTTTTTAAACAATAACTACAGAGGCACTCATAATCTAAAAACTGGGGGATATAATAAAGTAAAGTAAGCAGACTGCCTTTGACAACTCTCAGATGGTTCGAGTCCTACCTAACAGGCATATCCTGTCATGGGCCGTGGAGGGAGGACGTGTCAATGTCACATCAGGTAAGCACCAGGGTGTCCCTAAGATCAGTGCTGGGCCTCCTGTTCTTCTCCTTTTACCCATCCTTGCCAGGTCCTATTATTCTACACTTTTGCACCCTACCTGAAATTCTTCTTTACATGCCTAAACCTTCTAAGCAAACTGCTTTGGTTCTTCTGCCAAGGACAGTCAGTCTAGACGCAGTGACATGACTTCAGCCATTTGTACCTGCAATCTCATTTTTTACTTTCTCATATACGAAGTAGAGGCAACATATTGTAATCGTCCAAAAATTAGATTTTGAGATTTTGATGAATCTCAACTTTTAGACCTCCCTGAGTCCGAAAATACCAGTTTTTGGTTTTATGTCTGTGTGTCTGTCTGTCTGTGTGTGTGTGCAAACATGACAACTTGAGTACGCTTTCCCTTAGGTCAACCAAATTTTGAATACATGTATGAGGTATAAAACATAGATTTCAATCAACTTTTGAGCTATTTCTGCTAACCGGAAGTGGTACTCTTTATTCATGCTGCTTCAGAGTCCAAATTATTCAACTGTACTTTTATAATAATTGTTCAATATTATATTATTAACTAGCCGTATCCCACGCAACTCCACACACCCAGTAGTGAAACTGGACAGCAAGGAAGGTCCTGCCTGGCTCCCCACAGCCTTTGCCTCGGATTAGCGCGAATATATCGCTCCTGCAAGTGTACTATCATTCTTAGCGCGATAAGAGAAGTCGCAAAATCAACCGGAATGTTCAAGCAAATTATGGAAAAAAAAAACGTTATGTAGTTCTCTCGTGAAAAGCGAGCAAACATACAGAAAGACAGACAGATGTTGGATTTTATATTATATATATAAATATATATACATTGTGGTAAAAGGCGCTATATTGCGCCCGACCTGGCACAGACTCACACTGAGGCACATGTAAAATAC
This sequence comes from Polypterus senegalus, assembly GCF_016835505.1. Lineage (NCBI taxonomy): Eukaryota > Metazoa > Chordata > Cladistia > Polypteriformes > Polypteridae > Polypterus > Polypterus senegalus. The sequence goes on from NC_053156.1 coordinate 305,060,938, forward strand.
AACACAGACTTTATTTTTCTTCACCTGTGGAGCACATCTTCCCCATGAACCCCACAGGCACAACACAGTCCAAATAAGCACACAATACTTCCTTCTGGAACCACCACTCCTCCCATCTAGCTTCGTCCTCCACCTCCCAATTCTGGCTACTGAGTAGTGGTTGCTGGCCCCTTTTATAGCCCACCCGGAAGTGCTCCAGGTGCTTGATCACCTGTTTCCGATTGCACTTCCGGGCTGGGCTGCAAAGTCGTTCAGCAGGCTCAGGGACCCATGCAGCACCCCCTGGTGGCCACGCCAGATCCCAACAGGGCTGTAGAGAACTCCATCTCCAATGAGGCACCATCATCAGCCAGGGAGGCTGCCACCAAGTGTCCTGGGGAAGGTACTGAGAAGCCTATGGTTGCTCCCCCGGAACATATGTAGAAGGGGCGTCCAGCTGGGCACGGAACCCGGCCACCCGCCACAATATATATATATGATAGATAGATAGATAGATGAAAGGTACTATATGATTGATAGATAGATATGGAGTTTTGATTTGTTGCTGATGGTTCTTTAATGTACATAATATAAAAATGTAATCATTGTCTTGCCATGGACTCCTCAAATATCCATCCACATATCTGAGCACATGAGAAAGTCAAGGGGAGACCACTCCTGGTTTTTATTCTTTTTAATCACTACCCAGAATGTAAGACCACTGGTGAGGATGTGGATGTAAACTGACCAGTAAATCTGCACAGCATTAAATCTCAATCCAGACTCTGTATATACGTGTAGCAACTAGCTGGAGGACCAAGCTGCCCACCTCTATTTGAAACTCTGACTCCCTCAATGTGTTTACGAAGCGTTTCTTGTTTATTGAATATCTGCTGAACTGACATTAGCTGTTAGATTTTGTAACCTACTAATTGTAACTCTCCTGTATTTTGTGATAATCAATCTGGTAACCTTGTCCCGAAACTCTTGCTCCCAAACAGTCCCCCCCTGACTGATGTTAATTTGATTATTTTGACCACTTTTGTAAGTTGCCATGGAGAAAAGCATCTGCCAAGCAAAAAAATGTAATTGTAAATGTACAATTAATAATAATTCAAAAACTTCTTAATACATTATGACAAAAAACACTTTCACAAATCAAAGAAAAATCAAAGGATTTTGTTCCTTCTTCACTACCACAGACGGGCTCAGATCCATCGGTCAATCTCACGTTGAACTACTTTACTTTAAGAGCAAGGTCTCAAGGTACTTAAACTTCTCCAGCTGGGATAGCTCTCAACCCTTTTCTGAAGAGAATAAGCAAGTGTCTTCCAGGCGAGGACATTGACCTCAGACCTGATGGTGATATTTTTCAAGCAGATGTGACAGATTAGGGCTGTATCGCTCCCTTGAACCCCTGTCCAAGACTCCAGACACCAGATAAAACTCCAAATGATGACTTTATTTAATTGCCACAGTGCACAAAGCACCCTCTCCTCCACTATATTCATAAACAAACCAAAAGAATACTCAATAATAAACGCTACACCACTCCCAGACGCATTGCCCTCCTACCACCCAGCTCAGCTCAACGCTCTGGTGTCTCTTTCAGTCTTTTATAGTCCTTGCCCCGGAAGTGTTTTGCCCTCTCTGTCCACGTGACTAGGAACACTTCCGGGTCAGATAAAAACCTTCTTCTTTACCCTAGAAGCACGCATTCCCCTTGTCCATGTGTGCTTCCAGGGCGTAGGGAAAACAGTCACTGTTCCTCCCTGCAGAGCCTTCTATTGGCCCCCATGGTATCCAACAGGGCTGTAAAGGAAAATTATTCTGGTAATATTTTTTCCCCTTTCTTTACCCAACCCCAAAAATTTAAGAAATGAAACAAGAAAACAGGGGAAAAGATTCAGAAAAAGATTTCCAATCAGAACAAAGCCCAAACCAAAATGGATAAGAAAGACCCAAGGCTTAAATTTAACCCAGAATTCAAAAAAGGGATTTAAATTACAAATCCAAAATGTTTCAAGCTTTATTTTCCCTAAGGAATAGTTTTAAACCTAGAGATAGGCCTTTGGCCTAATCCCTTTTTTAATTTTCATATTGTGATATGGCCATGGCCGGCCAATTTGGTCCTTTATTGGTCCCATAATTAAAATAAAACCTAAATTTAGCTAAAAAAAATTTAGAAAAGGGAAAAAGTGAAAAAAATTATTAATAAGAGTTTTGTATAAAACCCAAAATTTCAATATCCCCCATAATATGAATTTTAAATTATATAAACACTATATAATTAAAATAAATATAATTTAATATTTAATAAATAATTTTGGGGGATTTGAGCACACACAAGGTAAAAAAAAATCAAAAGGAAAGGAAAAAAAGGAGCTAGCGAACACCTTTTCTTGAGGGAATTAAAATATTAGTACGAACAGTCAGATGTTTCTTTTTATGGGTTTCCTGTAACAGTACCTGACCGGGTCCTTTAGTCCACTAACCCCGTAAGGTGGAACCTAACCAAAATAAAACTTTTACTATTGGTTTTAAAAATACTTACGAGGCATTTATATCTTGGGGTAAATAGAAAAGTTGAGCTCACAAATTGATTTCACCCACCACGAATTTATGGTCAAGAGGCTTTTATGCAAATTTTGCAAGGGTGGAAGATCGTCTGGGTCGCTTTCTAATTTACCTCTTTAAATTTCCTTTTTTCTAAAACTGAAAAAAGAGCTGGACTTTTTTTAATGCCAAAACCTCTGAAAATTTTGGTTCTTCGCCGGCTTTGTTGAAAGTTCCATTGTACTCCCAAAGCCTTAATTATAACGACAGTAATCCCACCTATTAAGCTTCTAAAATTAGTTTAGAAGAGCTAATTTTGGGCCCCCCTTGATCGAAATGAACCGTTTCTGTTTTATGCGGGGGCCGTTTGTGGGTGAAAATTTTTGACCCTTGGTGCTTGGTAACCAAATGAAACATGATAGAAAAAACTAAATTTAAAATAGATTTATATTTGAAAGGGGTCAAAAGGTTTCTATTCCCCATGCCTTTGCTAGCCCAAAACCAAACCTAAAATGAGTGATTAGACATAATTTACTTGGGTCGACCGGGCAGGGACTTGACACCAAAATTCCTTTTTCACAGCCTGCAACGTTACCCTTGAGAAAGTCAAAAAAACACCCATTTAGCGCTCGACTTGGAAATAAGGAATTTAAGAAAATGGAAAAATTTTAAATTTATTTTTAAAATGCAAAACTAAAACAAGCAATGATTTTGGTTTAATTATATTTTATATAAGTGTCATAATCATGGGAAGAGCTTTAGGAATATTGTTTACACGCCTAGGGCGGGTCACTGACGCTTTTATTCCTTCAGTTTTTACCTGCCCCCACCGGAACCTTTTTTCTGGAACACACCCCGCCCCAAAAGAGCACTCTTCCCGGAAATTTTCCTCCATTCTACCCGGTCCACCCCATTTCGCCTTTTGGTAAAAGTCTGCCTTTTGGGCCACAGTTTTTTTATGCGAAACCTCTTTCATGCCCACGTTTTTCCCCGGAAACCTTAAAAGGGTTGGCGGCCCACCTCCCCCCCGGGTTCCAGCCCCATACAGTGGCGAAGCCCTTAATGGGCCCCCAACCCGGGACACGCTATCCGGACCTGGGAGGTCGCGGGCCAGGGGAGGCCCAAATAGGAAGGACCGTCAGGTTTGCCAGACAAACCCCCGGGGGACCACCCATTTGGGAGAAAGAGAAAAAAGGTTCTGTTGGGGGATAAAAAGGGTTTTATTTGTTCTTGGCTTTAAAGCCAAATAAATCGTCCCAGTCCCATGGTCACAGACTCACACTGAGGCACATGTAAAATACAACACAGACTTTATTTTTCTTCACCTGTGGAGCACATCTTCCCCATGAACCCCACAGGCACAACACAGTCCAAATAAGCACACAATACTTCCTTCTGGAACCACCACTCCTCCCATCTAGCTTCGTCCTCCACCTCCCAATTCTGGCTACTGAGTAGTGGTTGCTGGCCCCTTTTATAGCCCACCCGGAAGTGCTCCAGGTGCTTGATCACCTGTTTCCGATTGCACTTCCGGGCTGGGCTGCAAAGTCGTTCAGCAGGCTCAGGGACCCATGCAGCACCCCCTGGTGGCCACGCCAGATCCCAACAGGGCTGTAGAGAACTCCATCTCCAATGAGGCACCATCATCAGCCAGGGAGGCTGCCACCAAGTGTCCTGGGGAAGGTACTGAGAAGCCTATGGTTGCTCCCCCGGAACATATGTAGAAGGGGCGTCCAGCTGGGCACGGAACCCGGCCACCCGCCACAATATATATATATGATAGATAGATAGATAGATGAAAGGTACTATATGATTGATAGATAGATATGGAGTTTTGATTTGTTGCTGATGGTTCTTTAATGTACATAATATAAAAATGTAATCATTGTCTTGCCATGGACTCCTCAAATATCCATCCACATATCTGAGCACATGAGAAAGTCAAGGGGAGACCACTCCTGGTTTTTATTCTTTTTAATCACTACCCAGAATGTAAGACCACTGGTGAGGATGTGGATGTAAACTGACCAGTAAATCTGCACAGCATTAAATCTCAATCCAGACTCTGTATATACGTGTAGCAACTAGCTGGAGGACCAAGCTGCCCACCTCCATTTGAAACTCTGACTCCCTCAATGTGTTTACTAAGCGTTTCTTGTTTATTGAATATCTGCTGAACTGACATTAGCTGTTAGATTTTGTAACCTACTAATTGTAACTCTCCTGTATTTTGTGATAATCAATCTGGTAACCTTGTCCCGAAACTCTTGCTCCCAAACAGTCCCCCCCTGACTGATGTTAATTTGATTATTTTGACCACTTTTGTAAGTTGCCATGGAGAAAAGCATCTGCCAAGCAAAAAAATGTAATTGTAAATGTACAATTAATAATAATTCAAAAACTTCTTAATACATTATGACAAAAAACACTTTCACAAATCAAAGAAAAATCAAAGGATTTTGTTCCTTCTTCACTACCACAGACGGGCTCAGATCCATCGGTCAATCTCACGTTGAACTACTTTACTTTAAGAGCAAGGTCTCAAGGTACTTAAACTTCTCCAGCTGGGATAGCTCTCAACCCTTTTCTGAAGAGAATAAGCAAGTGTCTTCCAGGCGAGGACATTGACCTCAGACCTGATGGTGATATTTTTCAAGCAGATGTGACAGATTAGGGCTGTATCGCTCCCTTGAACCCCTGTCCAAGACTCCAGACACCAGATAAAACTCCAAATGATGACTTTATTTAATTGCCACAGTGCACAAAGCACCCTCTCCTCCACTATATTCATAAACAAACCAAAAGAATACTCAATAAACGCTACACCACTCCCAGACGCATTGCCCTCCTACCACCCAGCTCAGCTCAACGCTCTGGTGTCTCTTTCAGTCTTTTATAGTCCTTGCCCCGGAAGTGTTTTGCCCTCTCTGTCCACGTGACTAGGAACACTTCCGGGTCAGATAAAAACCTTCTTCTTTACCCTAGAAGCACGTCATTCCCCTTGTCCATGTGTGCTTCCAGGGCGTAGGGAAAACAGTCACTGTTCCTCCCTGCAGAGCCTTCTATTGGCCCCCATGGTATCCAACAGGGCTGTAAAGGAAAACTCCAACATCCATAATTCCGTGCTGGCGTTTGGGGCACCTCCATGCTGCAGGGAGGGCGCCACCTGGCGGCGTGGGGGTATTGGCTGGGATGAACAACCGGCCATCCTTCACACAGATCATGTCACACCCTGCTGTGAACCACAGAAATCAGAGTCTGATACTGCCACGAAGACTTCATCAACTGCAAATGACAGAGATGCAACCCAAACTGGATACTCTCCAGCCATACATGCACCTCAATATCCTCTCCATGAAAATCACAAACAGGACAGAAGACGCATCCTTGACAAACATCACTGCCCATACTGAATGACCTCAACTTAACAGTCATGGAATTGCAGAAAGTGCATGCAGATGATGTTGCCTCTGACCCTAAGTGAGGTGAGAAGTGGAGCTTGTGCAATGAATGTGAACAAGGCAGAGAGGAGGACATGGACTGGTATGGATGGAGCCAAGAAACATCAGAGGGGCATTAGCAGCAGTGCTGTAGGCCAGCTCGCTCAGAAAGGAGACGTTGGCTTTGGACAATGCAATAAATCACCATATATTACTGCAGTACATATTCTTACTCCTCCGCTCACATCAACACTCTGATTCACTGTACTACTACAATGAAAAACAGAAGTGACAAATGAATCAGAAGAAAAGATGTTGATGACAGAAAAAACAAAGGTCAAGACCAGAAAGTAGATAAGAAAGAGGCCAAAGGACTTTACACAACCCAGAAATCAAAGAAAAGGGCATTTACAATTTAAACATAGATACAAAATGTTTACAAGCTACATCTATTCTTAGTATATATAGTCACAACCTACAGAGACAGGACTTTGCAGTAACCTTTAATCCCATCTCAAGTCACATTATGCACTGTGAATATTTGGTTCATCGCCATGACAACGGATAAACAAAACTTCAAAAAACTGGAAGTACCCATAAAATAAAATAAAACCTAAATGGCTTCAGAAATGGTGCAAAATAATTTTAGAAATAGTAAATACAAGCTGAAAACAGAAATTAATATTCAGTTAAGATTCTCCATTATTAAAAACCCAGAATGGGCACACAAAACCTATAAATATGTAAATATATATATATATATAAACACACATACATACATACATACACATATATATACACACATATATTTACATACTGTACATATATACACACATACTGTACATATATATACACACACACACACATATATAAAATTTGAATCACAAAGCATCTAGGAATAATAAGGAGCTAAAGTTCTGGAACACACGTACTTTCTTGAGCCGCTTTTCCACTGCATAGTACGGCACGACACGGTTCAGTACAGCTCACTTTTGCGGGGCTTTCCACTGGTAACAGTACCTGGTACCTGGTCCTTTTTTTAGTACCACCTCAGCCGAGGTTCCAAGCGTGCCGAACCGTTACCAAAATGTGACGTGTAAACTCTGCTGGTCACTGATTGGCCGGAGAAAATCGTCATTACTGCGTCACTGGCTATTCTTTTCTTTAAAGGTACACACACGCAGAAGTTTCGAAAGTTCTCCAGCCACTGAGTGTTTGTAAAACCGGGAACAATCACATCCCACCACTCTGAAGCACGGTTAAATGTCCAAACAGATGGTCTGTTGTGCACTTTTTGCAAAATGTGGAAGATCTGTAATATACAGAATCAGCATTTTAATGTTACACTGGCAGTTAAGTTCATTTTATGCTTTGCAACAGTGATAAAAGTTAGCTAGTGATGTGCTTTTTTTAGATGCTTACCCTTGCGCGTCGTCGAGCTAAAGTGTTGTCGTTGTCTGCGTGTTGTTGTAAAAGTTCCATGGTGTCACTGCAGTAGAGGCGGCGCAACTATAACGACACGTGAATAATCCCGCCCACTCTAAAGCGGTACTAAACTGCAGTCGAAACGCAAACCGAGCTGAACTGAGCCGAACCAAGGTGAGCTGTACTGAACCGTGTCGTGCCGTACTATGCAGTGGAAAAGCGGCTTTAAGTGAGGTATTATTGTACGTCTGGTATGCTGGCTGTGTTAATGCAAACATGCCATAGAAAATAAACTGAATTGTAAGAATGAGGATGATTATAAGTTGACAAAGTGTCAAAAAGAGTTTCTGCACCAGCCGTATTGCCCTTTGACCTCAGCCACCCAAAACAAAACCCTAAAAAATGAGGCTGATGTAGAGCACCTACCCCGACTTGAGGTCAGTGATCCGCAGGCAGCTTGTGGCATCCAATCCCACTTTGCCATTTCTGACCACAGAAGAGATGAACGGCCTTAGCTCTGCAGAGATGCGGTTCAGGGCCACCTCAGGTGGCATGCTGTTCATTTTTTGACTTTGGTGGTATTATATGTGCACTCTGTGGAGAGAAAAAAAGACAACACAATGTTAATTTTATTGTGTGTAACAATGTTTCAAAGACTTAAAACTTTAATGTAATGTATTTATGGGGTTGTGAAGTGATATTTTGTATATACAGTGTCACACACGTGTGCATGGGAAGCAGCTGAAGGGCTTAGGAAATACTGTTTATACATCTGCCCAGGGGGCGGGTGCACTGACGCTCTTTCTGAGTTCTCTGCAGGTCTTACCGGGAAATCCCACCAGGAGCCGCCATTTCCAGGAAGGACACATCACTTCGGTTCCGGCCCCAAGAATGAGGTCACTTCGGTTCCGGCCCCAAGGATGATGTCACTTCCAGTTCCGCCCAGAGGGCGACATCATTTCCGCCCTCTGTGCTATAAAGCTCACTGCCTTGGCTTAGGCAGGCAGTTCTGTTTTGGACTCTGTTGTGTAAACTACTTTGCAATGCCTCAAAGACTTTTGCAGCGGAAACCGTAATAAGCGGGTGGCTGCCCCAAACCTTTCGCGTCTCTGGTCTCCACTTATTACAGTGGCGTAGTCGGCAGGATGGTGTCCCGATGAACCGGGACACGAACTATCACGGAACCAGGTGGGTGAGTACGGGGCGAGTTTCAGGGCGGGGAGTGCGCCAGAGGGTCAGGAAGGGCGCGTGCAGGCTCTGCTCCATGAGCATAACTCGGGGGACCACCCATCTCGTGGAGAACGTAGGGGACCCACAGGCGTGGGCTGGCTTCTGGGGAACACACACGAGTGGCTCAGTATGCTCTCCTTGGCAGGAAAGCCGAGCTGCCCATCGGGACCAAGGTCCCAGTTAGCGATGGGTTGTCCCCAGGCGGCAGGTGAAGGAAATCATAAACTGGGAGTTTAACCCAAGCAAAGGGCTGTCAGAGCAGGCTATGGCTCTCTGGCAACAGGTGGGTGAGTGGCTACGCCATTGAGTTAACCCCTTACAAATAGTGCAGCAAGTGGCCTGTTTTCTGCTGCTAAAAACTACCCCAGGAATTTGCCCAGCCGGCCTGGGGCGAATTCCATTCTATGGACGAGCTGCTGCAGCTCTTGCAAACCCAGAGGCGGCTGTGAAACCTGGGAGGGCAGAACAGCGCTCTGTGGACTACCGGGAGCTATGTCCCACTAAAGCAGTCCCTTCCACGCATTCCAGAGCTTGTTCGAAGTCGCCGGGCCGTCTGGCTTGCGACCTGTCGAGGAACAAAGGCGGACCGTAGGGGACAATGGCGGGGTTGTTTGTGTGCCCTTAGCAATCCCTGGCGGATAAACATACGGGGAGCTTCTTATTAATGGACATAAGATCAGCGCTGTTCGATTCCGGCAGTAGCGTGTCTGTCGTTGCTCGCCGTTTTATTCTGCCGCAACAGTGGATTAAAAGAAGACCAGTCTAAAATGTATACACGGAGATATCCGCTACAATACCGCCCGGTGTTACATATGTCTCGGAGGAACCCTTCGACAGCTTACCGTGGCGGTGCATCCGGATCCTCCGTTTCCGTAATCCTCGGGCAGACTGGTCTGATAGTAACGGCGTAGTTTAGAAAGCATTCCCGAAAACTTATGGCCTCGTTATAGATGACAACGATTCATCTCAAGTTGCTTCCACACCGTGTAATCAGCCGACAGGGAGGGGCGGTAGGCCAAGAGAGTGACGAAGACACTCCGGACCGTCGCGGGCTACTACGTCATCCACTAAGCGCCCGGCAGCGAGGAGGAATCTCCGCCCCTTGAGGTCAGACCGACCCGCTCTCTGAGTTGCACTTTCAGTTTAGAGCGACGCGGCTTCTTTCAAGAGAGAACAGTGGAATGGCGACTCTCTGAAACACATAAAGAATGCAGTGGTTCTCGTTAGCGCCAGCGCGCGATTTGCCCATGCCACAGGGACCTCACTTTGTCGTTGATAATGATTTGTTGTATCGGGTCGCTGAACATGAGGGAAGGTCGGAAGTTGTTGCTAATCCCGCTGACCTACCGGCGGCAGGTTTGCGAAGTTAGCACACTCCCACCTTCTTGGAGGCCATCTCGCTCCGATAAAACATTAGAGCGAATTAAGCTCCGCTTTTTCTGGCGGGGATTAATGAGGAGGTTAGCGCTTTGCTTTCCTGTCCGGAATGTCAACTGCGGCAAATTCCTAGGAGGACCGTGCTCCTCTGGTTCCCCTTCCCCTTATTGATGTTCCTTTGATAGGATTGGGGTTGACATAGTAGGACCCTAGAACCCTCAGCCGAGGATATAAATATATACTCGTCCTCGTGGATTATGCTACCCGATTCCCTGAAGCCGTTCCGTTGCTTTCGGCTACCACAAAAATATTGCACGGAACTAGTAGGAGTCTTTTGCGAGTAGGCATTCCTAGAGAAGTCCTGACGGACCAAGGAACGCCTTTTACCTCGGAAACGCTCAAGGAGACTGCCAAGTTACTGAAAATAAAGCATTTAAAGACCTCGGTGTATCATCCTCAAACCGATGGCCTAGTGGAGAGATTTAATCAAACTCTCAAGCAAATGCTACGTAAGGTAGTCAGCAAGGATGGGAGGGATTGGGACCAACTCCTCCCCCTTGTCCTCTTTGCATATCGGGAAGTTCCTCAAGCCTCTACGGGGTTCTCTCCATTTGAATTACTGTACGGAAGACAACCCCGGGGTTTATTGGATATTTTAAAAGAGGGCTGGGAAGGGGAGGCACAGCCCTCCACTAATATTTTGGAATATATCGCCCAATTTGCGCGGTAGATTTGATGCAATAAGACCGATTCTAAAAAGTCATATAGAAGAGGCGCAATCAGCACAGGCCCGCCTTTATGACCGTGGCACGACTCTCGGGAGTTCCAACGGGGATCGCGTCATGGTATTGGTACCAACTTCTCACTCTAAACTGCTCGCCCATTGGCTAGGCCCCTACGAAATTAAGGAAAGGAAGGGATTGGTTGACTATTTGGTGAAACAGCCCAATCGCCACCAGCTGAGCGAATATATCATGTAAACCTGCTGAAACCGTGGAAGGAGAGGGTCCCGATCCCTCCTCCGGACAGCCCTGCTCTCTCTTGCTGAAGTAAGTTCCCTTAATTTCGTGAGCAGCTATCCCCAGGCAGAAACAAGAGCTCAAGCAGCTATCCGCTCTGTCCCAGAGGTGGTAAGTGAAAAACCCGGTCGGACCTCTCTGATTGCGCATGACATATTGACTGACCCGGGGTGATCGTCCGTGAGCGACCCTACAGACTCCCGGAGGCAAAGAAAGTAGAAGTGGAACTGGAAATCAAGCGAATGCTGGCACTAGGAGTAATCGAGGAAAGTAGTAGTCCCTGGTCCAGTCCCATCGCCTTGATTGCTAAGCCTGACGGCAGTTGGAGGTTTTGCAATGACTTCCGTCGGCTTAACCAAGTTTCCAAATTCGATGCTTATCCCATGCCTCGCGTGGATGACCTCCTCGAGAGACTGGGACCAGCCAAATTCTTGACTACACTTGACATGACAAAGGGGTACTGGCAGGTTCCTTTAACGGAGTCCGCGAAGGAAAAAACCGCGTTTAGCACTCCTAGCGGACACTGGCAGTATCGTGTCCTTCCATTCGGTTACACGGGCCTGCGACTTTTCAGCGTCTGGTGGACAAAGTGCTCCGCCCCATAACTTCGTTCTGTGCTGCCTATCTGGATGACGTCGTCATCTATTCCAGCACCTGGAAGGAACACATACAGCAGGTCACAGCAGTATTACGGACACTGGGAGAGGCCGGGCTCCGAATCAACCCCAAGAAATGTTTCTTTGGATTGAGGGAAGCCAAATATTTGGGCTACCTAGTGGGCCGGGGTACTGTGAGGCCACAGTGTTCCAAGTTGCAAGCCATAATGGCCTGGCCCGTCCGCAAACCAAGCGGCAAGTCCAATCCTTTCTCGGTTTGGCGGGTACTACCGCCGGTTTGTGCCTCGCTTCTCCGAGAGGCGCGCCTTGACCGACTTGACAAAGAAAAGAGCTCCTAATACGGTGGTATGGTCTGATAAAGCGGAAGCTGCATTCAGTGACTTAAAAAGGGCTCTGACTTCAGCACCTATCTTGATCTCCCCTAACTTCTCTCTCCCTTTTATCCTCCAGACGGACGCTTCGGACACAGGCTTGGGTGCCGTGTTGAGCCAAAGCGTCGACGGTGTTGAACACCCCGTTATGTACCTGAGCCGGAAACTGTTGGACAGGGAGACCAGGTACGCGGCGGTGGAGAAAGAGGCTCTGGCGATCAAATGGGCGTAACTCAGCTGCGGTACTACCTCTTGGGTGGCGTGTTCACTCTGGTGACGGATCATGCACCTCTGAAGTGGATGGCCCTTCACAGGGAGTCAATCCACGGGTCACGAGGTGGTTTCTTGACCTGCAGCAGTACAAGTATCGCTCGTTCATCGACAGGGGTCTCTTCATGCCAACGCCGATGCCCTCTCCGGGCCCACGACTCGGTGCAGGTCGCCCGACCCGGGTCTGGGCTGAGGGGAGTCTTGTCACCTGCGTGTGCATGGGAAGCAGCTGAAGGGCTTAGGAAATACTGTTTATACATCTGCCCAGGGGGGGTGCACTGACGCTCTTTCTGAGTTCTCTGCAGGTCTTACCCGGGAAATCCCACCAGGAACCGCCATTTCCAGGAAGGACACATCACTTCCGGTTCCGGCCCCAAGAATGAGGTCACTTCCGGTTCCGGCCCCAAGGATGATGTCACTTCCAGTTCCGGCCCAGAGGACGACATCATTTCCGCCCTCTGTGCTATAAAGCTCACTGCCTTGGCTTAGGCAGGCAGTTCTGTTTTGGACTCTGTTGTGAAAACTACTTTGCAATGCCTCAACGACTTTTGCAGCCGGGAAACCGTAATAAACGGGTGGCTGCCCCAAACCTTCCGCGTCTCTGGTCTCCACTTATTACAACAGTCATGGCCAAAAGTTTTGAGAATGATCCAAGTGTTGGTTTTCACAAAGTATACTGCTTCAATGTCTTTAGATCTTTCTGTCAGATGTTTCTATGGTCTACTAAAGTAGAATTACAAGCAGTTCATGAGTTTCAAAGGCTTTGATTGACAATTCCATGAAGTTTCAAGAGTCAATATTTGCAGTGTTGGCCCTTCTTTCATTTTCAAAACCTCTGCAAATTCGCCCTGGCAGGCTGTCTGTCAATCAACTTCTGGGCCATGAATAAAAAATGGGACCAAAACATCCTCCAACAGCAACTTCTCCCAGTTTGGTGACCAACATGATGGGAGCACCGGGCTATGAGGCAAACGTGAGAACTAAGTGGCTCAGGGATCAAAGCATCGAAAATTTGGTGGCCCATGGCCAAGTAAACTCCTCAGACCTTTAATTCCATTGAGAACTTGTGGTCAATCATCAAGAGGGTGGACAAACAAAAAAACACAAATTCTGATTATGCAAGAATGGGTGGCTGCCATCAGTCAGGATTGGGCCCAGAAAGTTGATTGACAGAGAGCCTGCCAGGTCGAATTGCAGGGGTCTGGAAAAAGAAAGAAGGGCCAACACTGCAAATATTGACTCTGCGCATAAACTGAAAGTAATTGTCAATAAAAGCCTTTGAAAGTTCTGAACTGCTTGTAATTCTACTTCAGCACACCAGAGAAACTTGATAAAAAGATCTAAAGACACTGAAGCAGCAAACTTTGTGAAAACCAACACTTGGGTCACTCTCCAAACGTTTGGTCATGACTGTAAGATAATAATGTCTTTCTTTATATTTGTAAGTCAGACATACCGATTGTAATATTAGTGTTTCAGTAGGCTTGTTGTGCTTTCATGCCCACCTTACCAGCTCCACAGTCTTTAGAACTGACTCAGGATGTGAAATTTATTGTAGGGTTGGTGGGGATAGACGTGCTAAAGTACAACACCTTATAAAAAGTCTAAGAAATTTGAGGCATTCTGAGAAAGTCTACACAACAAAGAGTACAAAAGGGGACAGTAGAGTCATAAAAGACTCTATTAAGAGAAAACAACATGGCCGTAACTTCTAACAAGTGCCATGCATGCCTCTCCCGACATTTCACTAACTTGTGTGGGGGACCTGTAAACGTAGAAAATACGGTGAACAAAGAAAAATACAAATCTGCTTATTGAAGTGATCTCTCAAGGTAAATCTGAAACATTAAACTAATCCGTAATTCAAAGCACACAAATGATAACACAGACAAGTCTGTAAATTCACCAATGCTTTTTAAAGGGAGATTTCAGAATTTCAAACATTTGGACAGTGTGCTCTGTATTCAAGATTACTCAAAGTAAAAGCAATTTTCCCCACAAATTTCCTTGAAGAGTAAGTGTGTCAAACTCCAAGAAAATGGGCCCACCAGAAGTCGAGTTGTTTCATCCAGAGAGCTAGAAGGGCACGGCGATCACAGGAGATGCTTTTCTCATTATATGCAAACGCACCTAAAACATCTTATTTGAATTCAAATCCTGACATTAGCGTGCTTATCTATTTGACCCTGCAATCATTTCACCATTGTGTTAGTTACTCCAGACATGCTGTGTATCCCGCCATATTTTGCAGATCTGCCTTTGCACATCTCTTCCACCATTTTGAATGGCTGCCCATAACTGTCATAAAATGGGCAGCCTTCTGCTTCTTGAATAGCCCCCACCTTCACTTCACAGATCTGTCAACTTCACTGTTCTGTTTTTTAATCAATAGGGGAACAGAGAACAGGTTTCTATAGCAAGTCTCCAGCACCATAAACGTTACTTTCTGCTGCAGATCCTGTCCTGATTTAAGGCTCATCTATACTTCTGTGACAAGTGTGTGCTGAAGCCCGTCTCACCTGTGATGTATCTACAGGGTATCAGAACATTGAATAAACACAATTATGCACACCAAACAATTAATGAATGATAAAGTAAAGTATCAATTAGTCATAGAGTATAGAAGAACCAATCTGTCAACAAAAGTATATAATTCCACTCTATGCATTATTATTAAGGAGGAACAATTTTTACATTAAAAAAAATGATGGAAAGTTGATAAAATACCCATTTTTAATTATCTCACATGTCATAACAAATCTACAGGGTAGCATGAGGCCTCAAAAATGTGTCTATGCGCCACATCACTGTGCCCCCTCTGACTCCGATTGAGCAGTTTTGAAAACAACGCATTTCCTGAAATGTGTTTCTGTTCTTCTTCCAGTTTGGAAGCTGGTAAGTGTAAGAAAAAGTAGAAAAACGTGAGGAACAAGTACGCATGTGGAAGAAAATGTGCAGCAAGAGGAATGGTGATCCTGGAAGGCAAAAACTTCCTTGTTTGCTGCCACCTAACGGTTGATGTTCACGCACACGGATAAACTGCTTCGATGGCGCGGACTACATGCATACCGAGGCTCAATGCAGAAGTATATATCAGCCTGCCTGCACTCTTAAAACTCCACTGGAGCCACTTGTGTGAACGCACTTCACTTTAGTGTGTTACTTTCATTGTCAGGAAGTATTTACTTCACAATAATCAAAAAACACCACACATATTGTGGACGTTGTGAATTTACAAATGGATAAATGGAACTGACATGCAGATTACTAGAAATGAGTAAGCCGAGACTTTTTTCATGGACGCATTGTTTGCTATGAATGAGACAACACACTTATCCCAAAATACAATTCCTACTTCTGTTCAGGCATCTCAACACAATATTTCTGCAATATTAACTCTCTATTATAAAAAAAAAAATCTTGCAACGATACAAGACTTTTTTCTTGCGACGAGACGTGATATTTGGAAGAGAGACACTTTCACGTCCCGCGAGATGGTCAAGTCACGTCATACTTACAACCTTTGGAAGCAAGTCCCGTGATACATATGCAGAGCAGGTTAGAGATCATGGAAGTAGAAAAATTCGAAAGTCTCAAAAAATGAAAGTAAACATTGCATTAGTGCAAACAAACGGAAATTATTACTTGGTGAAATAACAGAACAGCGAAAGGATATCAAATACTGTTTGAGGACGTCTGGGGGGGGAAGAGAGATAAGGCAGTGAGACAAAAGGACAGCTGCTGTACAGGCTTTTAAACATTTGAACTGCCAAACGAGATGCAGCAGCAAGCCAGCAGCTGATCAAGCAAAGAGGAGGTAAAAAAACACAACTTTGTTTCCCATTGGATCACCATTTAAGAGAGGGAGTCGGAGTAACGGCCGTGACTTCTTGGGGTGCGTTCAGCCCCCCCTTCACAACAGTGCGTAGCGCTGGCAGGGAGGGAAGGGGTAGGCGAGCGAAGCCCCCTAGTTTTCATAAAAGAAATGTTCTGTACATTTATTGCTACTTATTATTAGATACTCAAAGTGAAACATTAAAAAAATATAAAAAAGTGTACTAAAAAGTAAAAACATCAGTCATAAAATAAAAGGTGGGAGCTTTTGCTAAGATTTTAAGAAGTGTTTTTTGAATGCTGATTGATGTAAAGCGCCCCCCCTTTTATTTTACGAGTGATTTAGGATAGACTTACTTTTAACTTTTTAGTACACTTTTTAACTTAATATAAGCACTGTTTTAAAAAGTATTTTTTTATATATACAGTATATTATTTTCAACTTTTTAGTCTTGGGCTTGTTTCAGTTCAATCCGTTACTAGCGCCATCTATTGGTAAAAACTTGAACTATTCTTCATATGAAAATTTCATTTCTTAATTAACGTGGATTAATTGATCAATTAGTGGAACTGATTATTGATTCATGCATTGTCATCGGAAGTGAGTAAGTGTGCAAAATTTCAAGTCATTTGTACAATAGGAAGTGGGTTACATATCGATTACAAGATTTGCACCAGACAACAAACAGGTGAAGTTAATATAAAGCATGGTAATAATAATAATAAAAAATAATAAAGCACGGTAAAACCTATAGAAACCTGTGCCAATACAGAGGTTTTTGTAAGCCTTTCATTTTTTAGTAAAATAAAGTCTTAAATATTAACATACAATATTTGCAGTACATTCCCATAAGACATATTGCATGTTAATTAGTACATGCAAGTAAGAATTTCACCGTACTCTATACACGTGACATTACAGACCCCATAAACCTATGAACATGTTACGCGGGTGCAGAACTGTCCAAATTTAATTTGTTCTTTTTGCTTTCTTAGTTAACATCCAGCGCTACTCCCAAAGTGTCTGTCCTTTACTTCCTGCTTGACTGCTATTAGCTGTGGACGCACACTGGACATGCACTCAGCGGTCACTTTATTAGGTACACCTGTTCGGCTGCTTGTTAATCAGCCAACCACATGGCAGCACCTCAAGACATTTCGGCCTGTAGACATTGTCAAGACCACCTGCTGAAGCTCAAACCGAGTATAAGAATGGGGCAGAAAGATAACTGAAGTGACTCTAAACGTGGCATGTGGTCTGTATATTTCAGAAACTGCTCATCTGCTGGAATTTTCATGAACAACCATCTTTAAGGTTTACAGAGAATGGACTGAAAAAGGGAAAATATCCAGTGAGCGGCACTTCTCTGAGTAAAATGCCTTGTTGAGGCCAGAGGTGAATGGCCAGACTGGTTCGAGCAGATAGAAAGGCAAAAGGAACTCAAATAAGCACTCGTGACAACCAAGGTATGCAGAAGAGCACACAACACGTCAAACCTTATAGCAGGGGGGCTACAGCAGCGGGTGACTACACTGGATGCCAATCCTGTCAGCTAACAACAGGCAACTGAGGCTGCAATTCACACAAGCTCTCCAAAATTGGACAACAGAAGACTGGAAAAAACGTTGCCTGGTCTGATGAGTCTCAATTTCTGTTGCAACAATCGGATGGTAGGGTCAGAATTTAGCATCAACAACATGAAAGTGGGGATCAATCCTGCCTTATATCAACGGTTCAGGCTGCTAGTGGTGGTGTAATGGTGTGAGGGATATTTTCTTGTCCAACACAGCATTGTTTAAATGCCACAGCCTACCTGAGTATTGCTGCTGACCATGTCCATCCCTTTATGACTGCACTGTATGCACCATGTGAAAAAGCTTATATTACCTCAAACTGGTCTCTTGAACATCACAGTGAGTTCACTGGACTCAAATGGCCTCCACGGTCACCAGATCTCAATCCAGTAGAGCACCTTTGGGATGTGGTGGAAGGGGAGATTCAGATCATAGATGTGCAGCCAACTGTGTGATGCTGTCATATCAATATGGATCAAAATGCCTGTGGAATGTTTAAAGCACCTTATTGATTCTATACCACAAACAATTATGGCAAAAGGGGGTCCAACCTGGCACTAGCAAGGTGTACCTAAGAAAGTGGCCGGTGAGTGTATGGAGCACTTACAAGGTTATATTTTCTTTTAAGAAAAATATGAATATGAACAATCTGCTTGAACTGAGACCTCTCCTTTGTAGAAATATCACCTGCAGTTAAAAGCCATCGATCACGGAGTAACGACATAGCAGAGACAGATGCACAGCAAATGATTTGACCTGGAAATGACATTTTGGGGATTTGGCCGCTTTCTCACAGGGGTTCTTAATCTATTTTGGGTGGCGAATTACTGTTGTAATTAATGGTAACGTGTCGAGGATGTTGTGCAAAGTGGATGACGGTGGATCTGCACCAGAAGTGTTCATGGGTTACGTTACCTCTGTGGATACCTACAGGGCAGGTTGTGGGTCCTACCAGGGACACAGAGGGGATTAATGGTCCCTACTTTGTAGGGCTTCAGCCTTATCTGCAAGTGCTTCTGAGAGATAATCTTGTGACACTGAAGTACAGTACTTCTGGGTTCTTTATAAAGGGAGCTACCCCACCTGAATACCAGGAGCCACAGTTGGGGGGGAAGTGGACGAAGTTCACTTGCAGGAGCAGAGAAGGAAAAGAGATGGAAGAACTAACTGCACTGTGTTTTGGTTGGGCCTTTTTTTGAAATCTTTATATAACACAGTTATAAGATTAAACCTTTTATTTAAACTGAGGCTTGTGTTTGTGCAATTGTGTCTGGAGTTTGGGGTGCTGCAACGCTTCCTGGTGGTCACATTTTCTCGCGTATATGTTCGATTCTAACCTTCTTTTTGTCTCAACCATGATTATATATTATTTTTAATTTTTTTTTTTATGCACATCTCCTGCTCAAACGTTGTTCTGCCAGTTCACTGACAGAACAATACCAGGTCAAATTTTGTATTGTGGAAGTATTTTGTCCCACACCTGTTGTTTTCCCGTTGATCTCCGGTGAAGCCTTTTGATAGGTCGCAGTTAGGTTAGGTAGACTGTGTCACACACATACGCATGGGAGGCAGCTAAAGGGCCTGAATGAGAGTAATTCCATGGCAGACCAAGAGGTGGCAGAGTACACTGACTCTTCATCTCACTTCTCTGCAGACCAGTTACGGGAAATTCCGCCTGGCCCTGATGACATCATTTCTGGCTCTGGGGACATTGATGATGTCACTTCCAGTCCCGGGCCTAATGACACCACTTCCAGTTCCGATCCCATTGATGAATTCACTTCCTCTGCTTACCTTTAAAACCACCATATTGACCATCTTAGATCAGTTCTGTTGTGGACTCTAATCTGTAGTACGTTTATTCAGCCAATTCTGCAGCCAGGAAACCAAACTACGGGTGGCTGCCCCAATCCTTTTTGTGTCCCTTTGTCAAGTTTATGACAACTGTTATCCCAGATAGAAATTTTTTGCAGCAGGAAAGAACAAAAGCACATAGGACTCTGTTACAGAGAAAATAAGGCAGGATACAACATATGACAGTAATTGTAACAATCAGCACACACACCCACAAGCTTTCTACAAATAAGAGTAATTAGGACACAGTAATAACTCAGAATTCAGCAGGATCTGTACAACAACTAGAATTCATAATGCTTATAGCTCTGGGGGGGAGAAAAAGTTCTTAAACCTGTTTGTCTTTAACCTTTAGAAGAGAAATCCACAGCCTGAAAGACACAATGGCTACTGACAGACAAAATCAAGTCGGCTTTCTTTCTAACTTGCTTGTGATACTCGTCGGTGACAGGCGGCAGCTGCAAACAACAGTTTTACTGCTTGACAATGCTGGATTAGACATGGTCATGGAGATACATTTGCCTAATTTAACATATTAAAAGTAAATGTGTCACTATGGTTTGGCCCACTTTCAAATATTTGAGTTTCTTTAAAGAGAAGAGCCGTTTCTGCTCTGTTTTGTTGTTCTGTATGGAGTTCAAAGGACTACATGAGAGTATTCTTGTGGTAGACCACCTGCAGCCTCTGCAGTTTTCCTATCGAACAAAGTCTGCAGTGGAGGATGCAATTATCCATCTCTCCACAATGCTTATTCTCACCTGGACAAAGCTGGCGGTACTGGGACAATTCTGTTTTATGATTTCTCCATTGCCTTCAATGCCATCCGGCCATCCCTGTTATGGGGTCAACTCAAGAGATATGCAGGTGGATGAGCCTGTGGTGTCCTGATGATGGCCTATCTGTGAGGCTCAAGGACTGTGTGGGCAACCACAAGGAACAGGTCTGTCTGTTTTTCTCTTCACCTCTGACTACAAATATAACAGCAGGTCATGTCAGAAATTCTCAAGTGATTCTGCACTTCTGGGGCGTAGTGATATGGTGGGATATCATTCGGAGAACTTTAAGAATTGCCTGCAACTCAACATCAGTAAAACCAAATAAGTGGTTATTGACTTTCACCACACCAAAGGGCCTCCATGTCCAGTCACTATTTAGGGAGTGTATGCAGAGTTGGTCCACTCCTACAAGTACTTGGGGGTCCACATCAATGACAGGTTGGACTGGCCTCAGATCACAGAGGAACTAAATAAGAGAGCTATGGAGACTGTGTTCTTTTAATGTGGGAAATTACATCCTTCACATCTTCTACAACTGGGATTTTCCATATGGTGTGCTGAGCTGGTGACATCACTTCAGGGGAGGACCACTGAATCAACAAGCTAATTAAAAGGTGTGAAGGTCGGCTGGGACGCCTTAAGGCTGAAAGGACAGGGGGAGACAGCACACATAGGGCATTGTCTCCCCTGGATCACTAGATGTCAGACTCCCTAGGTTGTAGCAGTGCCACAGATTCTGACAGGGCACCATGGGAACTGGAGTTCTTTGACTCAGCCCTGTTAGGTTCCATGGATGCTGCCAGGTGGTACTGCAGGGACTTGGAAGCCCTACTTTGCCAGGCTCTCGGCCCACCCAGTACTGCTTTTGCACACCAGAAGACCTTCGAGGTGTAACATAAAAGGAGTCAGAATCGGGAGGAGACAAAGACAAAGCTTGCCGGGAGGAGCAGAGGAGGCACAGAGTGAGAGACAGAGAGAAGGCAGCAGCGTGGGAGAGTGCTGTGTGCTATAGTTGTGCTTTGTTAAGTGTGGCTGTGGCGTGGAAAACTATTCTTGTAAAAGAGTTTCCCAAAATAAAAACCTTGTGTGCTGCACTTGTGTCCAGAGCCTGTGTTTTGTCGGGTGTTTTCCCTGGGTGGCCACAAAGGGAAGGCTCAGTTATGGGACTGACTCTGGACCCCCAGAGGTAGAAGTGGCAGAGAGAACGAAGACCAAACTGAGTGCCACTGTGACCAATACTGGGGGACTTTGGGGGATCTTTATAGCAAGAGCAATACGCCTGTATAGTGCCTCACTAGGACTGTGATTGTCAAGTCAGAAGTTTTCTTTCTTTATAGAAAAAGAAAAGCAACAAGAGAAAACAAAATAACAACAAAACCAGACACCCTTAAACAGTGAACCGAGAAAAAAATCTGATGAAAATTTGCCTTGTAAGAATTTTACTTTACAAATTTTAATTCTGTCCATAAGACCCTTGGTTTCACCGTTTGTCTGAATAGAGCTGGCTGCTATCTATTCGTCAGACACTTGAACGTAGAGCGTGCCTTGCAGATACAGTATGGGATTGGTTAAAACAACGGGGAAGATTTTTGAATGGAATACCTGCCTTAACCCAATTTCAGTTCACCCTATAATGGTGGAGGAGTTTTCCGATGGACTCTGACGTCACTTCCACTCATCATCCTGCCTTTTCCGCCTCAGCCTTCATAAAATTTGAGACCTGGAGCTCAGAGAGAACAGAAGTCTACTGAGAGCTACCACTACACACATCAACTCGATGCGATCTTACAGCATTATTTCTGTCAAGCTCTATCCTTTCTTTCATTTTTTTTTTTTTTTTTTTTTTGCCTGGACGTTAAATGGGGTCACTTTGGTGGACCAAATCTTTTTCTTTGTTTCACAGTCATACTGCACAGAAGTGATTATACTGCATAAGTGGCCAATGACACATGCCAGTGCTTGAGATAAGCAGATTTCTGCCCATCTTCTCCCATCTCTAACTAGTCTTTTGCTGGAGGTTAAAGGTTAAAACAATACATATTTTGAAGTAACAGGCCAGTGGTTTGGTTAACTGTATAGGTAAGCAATTCGTGAAAGTAATTAATCAGGGTCATAGATCTATTGCAGTGTTTCCCAAACTCAGTCCTGTGGCCCCCCTGTTTTTAATTGGACTCCTGGGCTAATTAAGTGATGTGTTATTTCCCAAGTTCTGTGTTTTGGGAACAATATAGAAATTAGAAAACTAAGTTTGGTAAAAAACAACAAACCAAAATATATTAAAATGTACCAAGCAGTTACATAGGAATAATGTATTGTTTTCTTTTTAACCTTATTTTAATCTTGATTTTCATTCTACTTTTCAAGGTGTTCTAATTGTTTAATTAATCCACTAATTACTAATCAGTGGGTCTAACGCTAAAGTAGCAGCCTTTGATTTTTCTGTGTTGTTTGCCAGCGCATCTGCTCTGTTCATTTTTAATTGTTATTAATAAGATACAATGAAGGGGAAAAACTGCACAGAGAAAGGGCAAAGTATAATGAAATCAACAAAAGAGAGTTAAGCATTTAAATCGATAGCAAAAGCAGAAACATTTCTAAATGTCTTATAAATGTAAAAATCACGCTGCTGTGCTTTTCTGAATGTAAAATAAGAGTAAAAAAAATCCCAGCTAATTAAATGAGATATCAGGTGTTGTCACTGATTAGGAATCTGCTGGGAACAAAAACCTGCAGCCACAGTGAGCCCCCAGGACCGAGTCTGGGAAACACCTGATCTATTGTTTTATGGTCTCGTGCAATAATTAGTATGTCTGGGTGTGGAACTTGGAAAATAGAAAAGGACTAATTCATCATGTCTGTAATTACCAAATATTACGTGTAAAGGGCCCAGCTGTATCCTCTTTATTGCTTCATATACTGTATGCTTCAACCAGCAAGTAAGCCATGTTTGACATAAAAAGGGTAGGGGACTCTTTAAACTGAAAACTCGAAACTCACACGATTTATTCAAGACACCACTGATAAGGCCTGAATTCATCAATGTAATATCGTACAAGACCTCCTATTTGATGCTTGTGTGATGTGGTCCTCATTGTCTTCCGCATATTAAACCCTTGTAGACATACTTCTGGTCGCTAGCAACTTGTGACACAGCTCTCGCTGGGTCATATGATACAGTGTGGAAACAGTTCTCTAAGTATGCCCCAGTCATTTAATCTGCAACAATTTACTACCAAAAATATGCCAAAATAGTTTGAAATCATTTTAATACGATCATTTATTTATCTAAAATGTATCGGGTTGCTAGTGACCCTAGATATGCTAAAGTGTCAGTTTTTTTTACATGCGCATTTCAAGTGCTGTGTTTGTAAACAGTGATTTCTTTGTATCTCTATGTTCATTACGGCTGCATTTCCATCTTGTTACTTTTTATGTAAGCTTTTACAAGTTTAGAGACGTAAGAGATAAGACAGAAATGCGGAGATGAGAGCCCCTGTCATTGATAGCACAGATGCGGTGCAGAAGTGTGTGCCTTGAGCATGGGAAAGGCACTATATAAATAAAATGAATTATTAATATTCTGATAACATCAGATCATGAATATTGTGGGTAAGAAATTGTAGCGGGGCAAAGCAGAGTGAAACAGTACAAGTCGCATTGCCTGAAACGGCTACAGTACTTACAAAAGGAAAAATGGACCAAAAAAAAAAAGAAAAAGTGGTATTACAGCTGCATTTCTATCATGTAGCTCTTCAGGAAAGAGTGATAAGAGATAAGATGTGCTGCTGACACGTATCAAGCATAGGAAGAAGCTCTTGAAAGATTACCTGTGGCTGATGACAAGTCAAAGAAAGATTGAGAGGCATGTAGCAGGGAGACAAACGATGAACAACAGAGTCTAAATCAGTGCAGAGTTTCACTTCGGATGCCATTTTATTGCTATAAGGGTTGTGACACCCCATCTTTTGGAATGAGAAAGACAAAGTAACACAATGGACACACAGGCACTTATCCTTTCATTAAGGTGGGTCGCGTCAGCAAAGAACAATTGTACTGTACATGTGACAATAAAAAAAAAAAAAAAGACCTTGACTCACAATTTAGAAATGACAATCCACTTAACATGCATGTCCTTGGACTGAGGGAGGAAACCAGAGGACATAAACTGAACACGCAAACTCTATACAGGGAACAAGCGGGATGCAAACCTCACAGCAGCAAGTCTTCGAGAAATTCCAAATTAAAATCTGTCAAATAGCCAAATACGCATTTACAGCAGTACCTTTCACAGTATCCACTCACAATGCCCCATTCACTTCCATCACTGAATTCAACCATTTTATTATCACCAATATTAATAATTACGTATTTTGCTGATGCCTTTGGCGACTGAAAACATTTGAGACCCCCTTGCCCCCCACTGGAGCACAGACAGGTGAAGTGACTTGCTCAGGGTCACAAAGTGTCAGTAGTAGCATTTGAACCCACGGTCTCGGGGTTGCAGTCCAAAGCCTCCACCCTACACCGTCTGCCACCTCTAAAGATGTGCCCAAGCGTTAATAAAGCCCACAAATATTAACCTAAACGGGTGCATCTGCAACGGAACAGTCACATAGCGGACATCAAGACGATCACATCAAACTGCTGCTATTGTTTCTTACACCGAACGATTCGAATCTGTTTTGACTTGAATCAAAATATAGAAAATGGCATATAATTCTAAAGAAACTGAATTCAAATCCGTAGACTTAACATATACAAGCAAAGTCAGCGCTTGACGATGCAATGCAAAAAATAAAGCAAATGAATCTCAAAAAAATACATTCTGTCCAATTCAGCTCGAGTTTGTCCCTGGGGTTGTAACACCGTGTGGCGTAACGGAAACATTAAGGGAGAGTGACGTGGTCCAATATAGCGCCTTATATCCCAAACACAACTCAGGCACTCACTACCTGCAGGCAGCCCAGTCGGACCGGTTGCACTTTTTTATTTTTAAAGGGTGCCTGTTTTGGCGCCTTCTTCTTATGCCACTATAAAAATTCAACGCACTATGCACTGGGCTCTTTGTGTGTGCCATCATACACAATCTCACACCGCAGTTCACTCACTCGCTCGCTCTTGTCTTTATTACCTGCACCATTAACGGTTCTTTTTATCCCCGGTGTCCACACAAAACACAACACTTTCAGTCAATGCACTTCCTGGTTCGCAAGCCCCCAAGGCGATGGCGCAAGCTTAAAATATGCCTGGGAAGAATTTATAATGAAATTTTAAATAATCATGGATGATAGTAGGATTTAATGCAAAATCAATTATATTTATTGAAATATATCAATATTAAAGTCATATTGTTTTACTTAGGACACTTTGACGAAAGAATTAATTATTTTTAAGCAAGGCACTACAACGGGCACCCCGTCAATTCCCAGGCCCCTGCGCGTCCCTCTGCCCGCTCTTTGCACTTTTGAGTCGAGTTGCTTGCTAACAGCGTGCAGCTGCAGCCTGCTTGTGTCCAAACTGGTAACTGTATTTTAATATTTAAAAGCTGAAATGTATTCATAAATGTACTGTATAATGGGTCAGAGTGGTTCATTTTCATGCATAAGTTCTGATTATGAAGTGGCAGCTTGTAATCAAGTGAAACTGTGAACACCTGGAAAATTGCAAACGAAGCATTTATTCGAAAGGTAGTTTTAATGGAGTTAAATAGTATGCAGTTTCTGTTGTTTCTGCTTAGTGCATTGGCATTTCTTTGCATGGTGATACCCTTCACCGTTATTTATTTTAATTTGAGGAGTCTGATGACTTTTAGTTCACGTGATATCTGCATATCACCTGTAACAAATTATTTAAATGAACTTTATAAGCCCATATGTTTAAAGGCATTTATGTTAATGAATGGCTGAAGCGTTCAGAGTAGAAGGGCTGTTTAAAGAGAGCCTTTGCTGATTAATTACTGTACCTTATGTAACGTTTGGTTGTCAACTTTTAACAAGTAGACTTTTGTGTTAATCTGTGTGTGGTAGACATCATCAGAAAATATTTGATTAATACAGTTTGTAGTCTCATTTGGAGCATAAGCAGGAAAATGGCTAGCTAGGGACCCCACAATGACTTTGAGATAAGAAGCAAACCCTCGACCCTTTTTTATTCTCTTTGCTGCATTTCTGTAGTGACCTTCGTCCTTTATAGACATAGTACAGTGCAGTACAGTTACCAGCATGTGTGTGCAGTGTGGCTCGGCCAGGGTAGGTGACACATTGGATTAGGGGTGGAGACTAAACGTAAGGATTTAAAGTCATAACCAACACTTTAAAACATGCATGTGTAGGAATTAATGTAATGGAATGTGTTTAAAGAGAGTTCAGCATTTCATACGTTTGATGATGTGGATATTGGATGTTTGTAACATCCATTGAAGCACAGCTGATTGAGTAAGTCAAATGTACTGCTTGTAAACTCTTGTGCTGCAGTGAATATCTAGATAACACTTTATTTGACCGGAGTTCACATTCCAGGTCCTTCCTGCATGGAGTCTGCACCTTCTCCCCGTGTCTGTGTGGTTTTCTACTGCATTCACCCACAGTCCAAAGACGTGCTGGTAAAGTGAATTTGTTTTTGCTGAATTGGCCCAAGTATGTGTGGGTGATCATCCTGTCCACATGTGCACGTGTGTGATAATTTTCTATATACAGTATATATATATATATATATACATATATACACAGATAATGTAGATAGATATAGATGAAAGGAAGTAAAAACTCCAAACATAAATTTACTAAAGCATAGTTGACTTCTTCACTTCTATAGAAAAGGGCATATAATTTATGAATTGGCATTTCTTGAGTTAGATCTTTTTCCTTCTTGTATGAAACGGCACATAACTTATGAATTCGGTCAATTTCTGGAATGTGTTCAGACTATAGTGTGTGTGTATATCCAGTTATGTTGCTACTCACGTGTTCAAGCTGCATAAGTTCTTTAACAGTAAGCTTCCCATGTTTGCACTGTCACATTCATTTGCTTATAGCTTGTGTGTGTGTGTGTGTGTGTGTGTGTGCTGCGTGCGTGCGTGTGCGTCTTTGTCGCGTGCGTGCTGGGCTGTACTGGTGTTATACAGTATATTCTTGCAGTACGTTTTTAAATATGTACTCAAGAATACAATTACTTTATGAAAGTGAGTACTGAATACTTTTAAACTACATCTCTGTATCCACAGATTCAATCAGCCGAAGATTGGGAATATATAAAAAAAATTCCATAAAGTTTTAAAAGCAAAAGTTGAATTTGCCATCGCTAACCACTATGATGATTGCTCACGAAAGAAGTAAGATATGTTCAATAGCTGGGCCAGCTGCAGCTTTTCGCATTTCACATCTCCTCAGTCTCTCTCGAGTACTTGTTGTTTGAGCTTTGTTCACCTCGCGTCTCGCTCATTTGGTACTTGTGCCTTGTGCGTATCTGGTTCGCTTTAATGTTCAAACATTTGGGAGATATACCACATAAGCTGCTCGGTTTAACGCGACGCTCACTGCAAAATTTACAAGTCCTTTTGAGTTGCGTGACTGAACAGTTGGTCAACCAAGCACTAAAATTTTTATGAACAGGGGACAACCTTCATGCTAGCAGAGCAAGACTTGATGATGGCAGTGCATGAAGATTATCAGCACATCTGATAAAGAGGGGCAGCATTTGCCAAGGAAAGCAAGATGGTGGGGAGAAATATCACTGAAAGAATCAATGCATAAAACACTTAATTAGTGATATCCATGTGAACATTGTGTGGTAAATTGTTGCACTGTGGAAAATGCACCCCTGGTGATATTACTTGAAATGTTATGGATTTTTTATTGCATTTTTGCAATATTATCCATCCATCCATCCTCTTCCGCTTATCGGGTGTCGGGGGCAGCAGCTTGAGCAGAGATGCCCAGACTTCCCTCTCCCCAGACACTTCTTCTAGCTCTTCCGGGAGAATCCCAAGGTGTTCCCATGTCAGCTGGTAGACATAGTCCCTCCAGCGTGTCCTGGGTCTTCCCCGGGGCCTCCTCCTGGTTGGACGTGCCCAGAACACCTCACCAGGGAGGCGTCCAGGAGGCATCCTGATCAGATTCCCGAGCCACCTCATCTGACTCCTCTCGATGCGGAGGAGCAGCGGCTCTACTCTGAGCCCCTCCCGTATAACTGAGCTTCTCACCCTGTCTTTAAGGGAAAGCCCAGGCCCCTGTGGAGGAAACTCATTTCAGCTGCTTGTATTCGTGATCTCGTTCTTTCGGTCACTACCCATAGCTCATGACCATAGGTGAGGGTAGGAGCGTAGATCGACTGGTAAATTGAGAGCTTTGCCTTACGGCTCAGCTCCTTTTCACCACGACAGACCGATGCAGAGTCCGATCACTGCAGAAGCCACACCGATCCGCCTGTCGATCTCCGCTCCCATTCTTCCCTCACTCATGAACAAGACCCCGAGATACTTGAACTCCTCCACTTGGGGCAGGATCTCGCCTCCAACCCCGAGAGGGCACTCCACCCTTTTCTGGCACAGGACCATGGTCTCTGATTTGGAGGTGCTGATTCCCATCCCAGCCGCTTCACACTCAGCTGCGAACCGATTCAGAGAGAGCTAAAGATCACGGCCTGATGAAGCAAACAGGACAACATCATCTGCAAAAGCAGTGACCCAATCTTGAGTCCACCAAACCGGACCCCTCAACACCCTGGCTGCGCTAGAAATTCTGTCCATAAAAGTTATGAACAGAATCGGTGACAAAGGGCAGCCCTGACAGAGTCCAACTCTCACTGGAAACGGACTCGACTTACTGCCGACAATGCGGATCTAGCTCTGACACCGGTTGTACAGGGACCGAAAAGCTCTTATCAGGGTGTTCGAACCCCCCCACAGGATTCCCCGAGGGACACGGTCGAACGCCTTTTCCAAGTCCACAAAACACATGTAGACTGGTTGGGTAAACTCCCATGCACCCTCCAGGATTCTGCTAAGGGTGTAGAGCTGGTCCACTGTTCCACGACCAGGACAAAAACCACACTGTTCCTCCTGAATCTGAGGTTCGACTATCCGACGGACCCTCCTCTCCAGAACCCCCGAATAGACTTTTCCAGGGAGGCTGATGAGTGTGATCCTCTGTAGTTGGAACACACCCTCCAGTCCCCTTTTAAAGAGAGGTACCACCACCCGGTCTGCCAATCTAGAGGCACTGTTCCCAATGTCCAAGCAAAGTGGCAGAGTCGTGTCAACCAAGACAGTCCTACAACATCCAGAGCCTTAAGGAACTCCGGTATCTCATCCACCCGGGGCCCTGCCACCAAGGAGTTTTGACCACCTCGGGAGCTCACTTCAGGGTCCCCAGGCTCTGCTTCCTCATTGTAAGGCATGTTAGTGGGATTGAGGAGGTCTTGAAGCCGCCACGACAGGCACTGCCCACCTTACGGCCACAGCTTGGTCAGCCACCTCAACAATAGAGGCACAGAACATATTAATAATATCAAAAAAACCTTGAAGTGAAACTGCATTAATGTGCATATCAGATATACCGTACATACTCATGTACAAGTCAGGTCTTGAAACCCAAAATATCGATCATAAAATCAGACCCCAACTTAAACGCCTGTTCAAAAATGCAACACTTAATTTTTTTTTTTAAACATCTTGCCTCCTCCAATCTCGCATCAGTTTCTCCGAGGCATCAAATTTTATTGCAGCAGTGCAGTTACCAATTTCTTTTGCTACTTCAACGACTTTTAATTTAAAACCAGCTTCATATATTCTTCTGATCAAACACTCCATCGTAGATAAGGGATGCTCTTACGATAAAGGTGTATGAGGGTGTGAGATACAAAAAACACAAAACGTTGCTTCAGAATAGTTTGGGTATTACTGTGGTCACGTAGGCACAATACATAGAAAAGCAAAGGCCGTGGTTACTCTCTCAGATGGGTATTAGTTAGCATATCACAATCTCTTGGACCAATTACGTGAGTTTTCTGCACTCAACTTATACGACCAACATTATAAAATACCAGAAATTATACGGTAAAATAAAGCCCGGCTTATCCGCGGGAGAACTTATCCACGAGTATATATGGTAGCTACCTACTGAAGAGAGGAGTCTGTAAAGTGGGCAACATAATGATGCAGGACAAAACAGGTTGCTTGGGGTGCCAACTGGACAAAAAAAATTTAATTAAAAAAAAAAAAAACCAAACAAAATAAGGAGAGTTCTCTTAGCAACAATTAGTCCTTTCTAGCGGATGTTTGAAAGCGATTGTTTGTAGCTCAGGTCAGCATCTATGAGGCACATTCCTCAGGAAGCGTCTCCTTTATGTGATGTAGACCAGAAGGGGTGGGTCTTTTGTTTTGGTGCCATCAAGGGCGGTTTCTCAAGGCTGTGAGGGATAAAGGAAGACAACTCTGTTAGAGGCAGCCCCCCTCAGCCTGGGGTGATACTACATACTTTCGGCTAATTTGGAAGATGATCCTCTGGTGCGCATGCATGAAAAGTCTTTAGAGGCATTTCTTTAATTGGCGAAGGACTTCACAGACGGAATAAAGGTGGGCAACTTGTTCCACCACCATGTCTGTTATCAGTTATTATTTCTCAGAAGAGCCAAATTTGTTTAAATGGGACTGTCCTACCTGCAAATCTGTGGAATTCCTCTCTGTGCCCGTGTGTGTGTGTGCAGATGCTGCTTCAAAGTTAGGTACACTTTTGCGATCATTTTGAAGATATGTGTGGCTTTTCTATATTTTGTAAAAAAACTGCCTAAAAAAAAAGGAAATGTCCATTATTTGCATCAATGTGAGCTCAAAGATACAATATGTTAATTCTGAATGTGCAACAAGGTTGCTCTGATATATTAAAGCCTCGGGTGTAAAATCACAACAGCATGCCAGAATGTCCATCTAATTGCGTTTCTCTGAACAGAATTTGCTTGTGTCAACTGCTTGTTCAGGAAAGGACACAACATTTTCAACATTTTGTCAGCTTTTTCTGCCTCAACCATGGAGCGGCTGCTGCTTCACCACCTGAGGCCACAGGTCTTCCATGCCCTCGACCCGCTGCAATTTGCATACCAGGAGAAGGTGGGAGCAGAGGATGCCATACATCGGACTTCCAATACAACTCGGAGTCCTGCCACGTGCAAAAGTTCGCTGACGACACTGCTATGGTGGGCTGCATCAGGAGTGGGCAGGAGGAGGTATATAGGAACCTAATCAAGGACTTTGTTAAATGGTACGACTCAAACCACCACTCAAACCACCTACACCTGAACACCAGGAAAACCAAGGAGCTGGTGGTGGATTTTAGGAGGCCCAGGCCCCTCATGGACCTCGTGATCATCAGAGGTGACTGTGCAGAGGGTGCAGACCTATAAATACCTGGGAGTGCAGCTGGATGATAAACTGGACTGGACTGTTAATACTGATGGTCTGTGCAAGAGAGGACAGAGCCGACTATACTTCATTAGAAGACTGGCGTCCTTCAACATCTGCAATAAGATGCTGCAGATGTTCTATCAGACGCTTGTGGCGAGCGCCCTCTTCTATGTGGTGGTGTGCTGAGGAGGCAGCATAAAGAGGAGGGACAAACTGGTGAGGAGGGCAGGCTCTGTATGTACGCACGGCACTGGACAGTTTGACATCCGTGGCAGAGCGACAGGCGCTGAGCAGACTCCTGTCAATCATGGAGAATCCACAGCATCCACTGAACAGGATCATCTCCAGACAGAGGAGCAGCTTCAGCGACAGACTGCTGTCACCGTCCTGCTCCACTGACAGACTGAGGAGACCCCACACTATGTGACTCTTCAATTTTACCCGTTTAGTTCTGGTAAAGCGTTAACATTATACAAAATTATTGTCGGTTATCTGTTATCACTTTAATTTAATATTGTTCATTTTCAGTTTGCTGCTGCTGGAGTCTGTATCTATCTATCTATCTGTCTATCTATCTGTGGGATCATGGCTCTGGTGCGATGGCTGGTTCGAATCCCATAAACAGTAGAAAACAGTTTTCCCTCTCCCACTTCTTCTAGCTCTTCCGGGAGAATCCCAAGGTGTTCCCATGTCAGCTGGTAGACATAGTCCCTCCAGCGTGTCCTGGGTCTTCCCCGGGGCCTCCTCCTGGTTGGACGTACCCAGAACACCTCACCAGGGAGGTGTCCAGGAGGCATCCTGATCAGATGCCCGAGCCACCTCATCTGACTCCTCTACTCTACTCTGAGCCCCTCCCGGATAACTGAGCTTCTCACCCTGTCTTTAAGGGAAAGCCCAGACACCCTGCGGAGGAAACTCATTTCAGCCGCTTGTATTGCTGATGTCGTTCTTTTGGTCACTACCCATAGCTCATGACCATAGGTGAGGGTAGGAACTTAGATCGACTGGTAAATTGAGAGCTTTGCCTTACGGGTCAGCTCCTTTTTCACCACGACAGACAGATGCAGAGTCCGCATCACTGTGGAAGCCACACCGATCCGCCTGTCGATCTCCCGCTCCATTCTTCCCTCACTCATGAACAAGACCCCGAGATACTTGAACTCCTCCACTTGGGGCAGGATCTCTCCCCCAACCCTGAGAGGGCACTCCACCCTTTTCCGGCTCAGGACCATGGTCTCTGATTTGGAGGTGCTGATTCTCATCCCAGCCGCTTCACACTCAGCTGCGAACCGATTCAGAGAGCTAAAGATCACGGCCTGATGAAGCAAACAGGACAACATCATCTGCAAAAAGCAGTGACCCAATCTTGAGTCCACCAAACCGGACCCCTTCAACACCCTGGCTGCGCCTAGAAATTCTGTCCATAAAAGTTATGAACAGAATCGGTGACAAAGGGCAGCCCTGACAGAGTCCAACTCTCACTGGAAACGGACTCGACTTACTGCCGACAATGCGGATCTAGCTCTGACACCGGTTGTACAGAGACCGAACAGCTCTTATCAGGGGGTCCGGTACCCCATACTCCCGGAGCACCCCCACAGGATTCCCCGAGGGACACGGGTTGACGCCTTTTCCAAGTCCACAAAACACATGTAGACTGGTTGGGTAAACTCCCATGCGCCCTCCAGGATTCTGCTAAGGGTGTAGAGCTGGTCCACTGTTCCACGATCAGGACAAAAACCACACTGTTCCTCCTGAATACGAGGTTCGACTATCCAACGGACCCTCCTCTCCAGAACCCCCGAATAGACTTTTCCAGGGAGGCTGAGGAGTGTGATCCCTCTGTAGTTGGAACACACCCTCCAGTCCCCCTTTTTAAAGAGAGGTACCACCACCCGGTCTGCACTGACCGATGGCACTGTTAGAGGCACTGTTCCCGATGTCCATGCAATGTTGCAGAGACGTGTCAACCAAGACAGTCCTACAACATCCAGAGCCTTAAGGAACTCCGGGTGTATCTCATCCACCCCCGAGGCCCTGCCACCAAGGAGTTTTTTGACCACCTCGGGGAGCTCACTTCAGGGTCCCCAGGCTCTGCTTCCTCATTGGAAGGCATGTTAGTGGGATTGAGGAGGTCTTCAAAGTACTCCCCACTGACCCTAACGTCCGAGTGAGGTCAGCAGCGCACCATCCTCACCATATACGGTGTTGACACTGCACTGCTTCCCCCTCCTGAGATGCCAGACGGTGGACCAGAATCTCCTCGAAGCCGTCCGAAAGTCATTCTCCATGGCCTCCCCAAACTCCTCCCATGCCCGAGTTTTTGCCTCAGCAACCACCGAAGCCGCATTCCGCTTGGCCTGTCGTAGACATGGCACGATACCACTTTTTTATGTCCGATACCGATATTGTGAATTTGGATATCTGCCGATACGTCACAAATCCGATACAGTCATTGAGTCTTTTTTTAAACAGAAAACAAAAATTAATGCTTTCAAAAAAATGTCCAGATACATTTTATATACCTCAACACAAATACAGAAATCATAACTGTGATATAATAAGGAAGAAACATTGCAAAGAGAACATGGTTTAGTAACCGCTTCTTTTTATTTAAATGTCCTCAGTTTTAGCAGCATTTGACGGACCAGCACCATCCAAAAAATCCAGAAAGACAAGAGCAACTGTATACGAAAATAAAACATAAGATGACATAAAAGCTTAGTATCTAAAGAAACATTAATAATGAAATTCAAAGTGCTTTTTAATGCCAAACCAACACAGGAACTGCAATTTAAAATAATGCAACATAAAATATATACTTTAAAAAAATCTAGAATTGACCCTTACTTAATGGTTAACATAAATATACACCTACAGTGGGATGTCTTACTGAACTTGTGGAACTCTTTTCTTGCTTCACTTTAACATAAGGGGTAGGTTTTTCTTTAGAAAGATCAGCATTTCAGCCTTCTCAGCTGTCAGCCTGCTTCTCCTTTCATCAATAATGATGGAGGCTGTACTGAAGAGCCTCTCGCTCTCCACACTTGTTGAAGGTGCACAAAGAAATTTAGCTGCTGTACAAACCAGAGTGGGTAATCTAGGCTGGTTGACTTGCCAGTACAACAGTGGATTGTCTGAGCTGAATAGTTGGCTCACTGAGGTAGGTTTGCACTTCAATACATGCACTTGAGGTGGTTAACTGAGGAGCAGGCTCTACAGAGCTTTCCTTTAGGATTTCATCAAAAATACTTTCAAGTCTGCTGTGGCTTGCAGTTTCCATCCGTGGAGTCTTGCTTGCTGGTTCCACAGCAGCTGATTCACAAGATGTCCCCTCTGCTGGCTCTGAGGAATCTGATGTGCTTCTTTTAAACACTTCCTCCATCTTTCTCACCTCTACGATCAAAGCAGCTTTTGCCTGGTTTGAGATTTCTACACTTGTGAAGTATCTGGAACGATAATAGCCAAACCACAATATTAAGAGATTATTATACTGTTGGCTGATGAAATATTACAATTTAACTTAACTTCCTCACAGTCAAGTGTGGGATTTGTGAGTAAATGTCTTTAGCTCTCTCTCACTGACACACACACACACACACTCTCTCTCTTCTATCCCATTCTTTCTCTCTCACCACACACTCTCCCTCTCCCCCCCCCCCTCTCTATCTCTCACAAACACACATTAAAAAAAAAAATTCCATACCTGTCTTTATATCTTGGATCCAGCAGTGTTGCAACTGCATATAGTGGCTCAGATTCTACATCTTTGAAGCGTCTGTTAACAGCCTCGAGAAGGGTGATCTTCATCGTCCTTATTCCCTCGTCACTTTCATTTCGTCGAGACAGAACGCTAAAGGACGCAGGCGATGGGGATAAATCAGATGCTGATGACCATGAGGAGCTTACCTCCCTTGTCAACTCCTCAAAGGGGCCAGAGCTGCTACGATCTTTTCAAGTAGCCCCACTGACGTGCACACAGTGTGGCTGGCAGGTCATGTTCCGCGGAATATGCACACAAGGCTCGTTTTTGAGCGATGAGGCTCTCCATCATATAATATGTGCTATTCCACCGTGTTCGCACATCTTGTACCAGACGCTTCGGTGGCATATTGAGCTCAATTTGAATGTTCTCCAAACGTGAATATGCAAGTGCAGAGTGCTTAAAGTGACCCACTATTTTTCTTCCGACAGCCACTGCATCACTAATACTACGTTGCGATAACAGTCCCTCATTCACCAAGAGTTGCAAAGTGTGCGCGAAGCATCCTAAACTTGGAACTCCTAGTCTATCCATTGCCTTTATTACGTTGCTGCCATTGTCTCGTAAAACAACATGAACTTTGATTTTTGAAATTTTCCATTCATTTAACATTTCCTCTATAGCTGTAGCGATGCACTCTCCTGAGTGCGAGCCACGCTGCTTAGCATGCAAAACTGCTTTTTGCAACTTAAAACTTGAGTCTATCCACTGTGCTGTTAGACCTAGCAAGGACAATGGACACACGCCTGAGCTCCAAATATCTGAGGTCAAGCTTAAAGCGGGAACGCTATCCAAGCATTCAAAAATGAACTTGCGCACTTGTTTGTACTTATCTGGAACGGCTGTCTCGGAGATAAAATGTTGGTTTGGTAGCGCGTAACGAGGCTCCAAATGCTCCATTAAGCGCCGAAACCCCACATTCTCAACAACAGAAAGGGGCTGGTCATCAAGCACAACAAACTCGACGATTTTCTCTGTTATCAGCTTTGCTTTGTTGCTTTCTGGAGGGAGTGTCTCGCGTTTCTGAATTGTTTCAAACAGTGTTTGTTGATGCGACTTGTATTGCATAAATTACATTCGGCAGTCTTGGCTTTTTCTTCTTTGAGTCGGAAGTAACTCCAAACTGCTGACATGTCGGCAAGTCTCACACGCAACAGAAACTCTTATCACGTGATGCATGTCCAAAATCACGTTATGCATGCGGTAATTATTTTCCGTAATTTTTAAAGGATCAAATTACATTTTTTATTGCTTCCCGATTTCCGATCCAGTAATTTAGGTCAGGATCGGACCGATACCGATACAGAATATCGGATCGGCGCATCTCTAGCCTGTCGGTACCTATTAGCTGCCTCCACAGTCCCACAGGACAAAAAGGTCCTGTAGGACTCCTTCAGCTTGACGGCATCCCTCACCGCTGGTATCCACCAACGGGTTTGGGGATTGCCGCCACGACAGGCACCGACCACCTTGCGGCCACAGCTTCGGTCAGCCACCTCAACAATAGAGGCACAGAACATATTAATAATATCAAAAAAACCTTGAAGTGAAACTGCATTAATGTGCATATCAGATATACCGTACATACTCATGTACAAGTCAGGTCTTGAAACCCAAAATATCGATCATAAAATCAGACCCCAACTTAAACGCCTGTTCAAAAATGCAACACTTAATTTTTTTTTTTTTTTTAAACATCTTGCCTCCTCCAATCTCGCATCAGTTTCTCCGAGGCATCAAATTTTATTGCAGCAGTGCAGTTACCAATTTCTTTTGCTACTTCAACGACTTTTAATTTAAAACCAGCTTCATATTTTCTTCTGATCAAACACTCCATCGTAGATAAGGGATGCTCTTACGATAAAGGTGTATGAGGGTGTGAGATACAAAAAACACAAAACGTTGCTTCAGAATAGTTTGGGTATTACCGTGTGGTCACGTAGGCACAATACATAGAAAAGCAAAGGCCGTGGTTACTCTCTCAGATGGGTATTAGTTAGCATATCACAATCTCTTGGACCAATTACGTGAGTTTTCTGCACTCAACTTATACGACCAACATTATAAAATACCAGAAATTATACGGTAAAAAAAAGCCCCGGCTTATCCGCGGGAGAACTTATCCACGAGTATATATGGTAGCTACCTACTGAAGAGAGGAGTCTGTAAAGTGGGCAACATAATGATGCAGGACAAAACAGGTTGCTTGGGGTGCCAACTGGACAAAAAAAATTTAATTAAAAAAAAACCAAACAAAATAAGGAGAGTTCTCTTAGCAACAATTAGTCCTTTCTAGCGGATGTTTGAAAGCGATTGTTTGTGGCTCAGGTCAGCATCTATGAGGCACATTCCTCAGGAAGGCGTCTCCTTTTATGTGATGTAGACCAGAAGGGGTGGGTCTTTTGTTTTGGTGCCATCAAGGGGCGGTTTCTCAAGGCTGTGAGGGATAAAGGAAGACAACTCTGTTAGAGGCAGCGCCCCCTCTCAGCCTGGGGTGATACTACATACTTTAGGCTAATTTGGAAGATGATCCTCTGGTGCGCATGCATGAAAAGTCTTTAGAGGCATTTCTTTAATTGGCGAAGGACTTCACAGACGGAATAAAGGTGGGCAACTTGTTCCACCACCATGTCTGTTATCAGTTATTATTTCTCAGAAGAGCCAAATTTGTTTAAATGGGACTGTCCTACCTGCAAATCTGTGGAATTCCTCTCTGTGCCCGTGTGTGTGCAGATGCTGCTTCAAAGTTAGGTACACTTTTGCGATCATTTTGAAGATATGTGTGGCTTTTTCAATATTTTGTAAAAAAAAAAAAAAAAGGAAATGTCCATTATTTGCATCAATGTGAGCTCAAAGATACAATATGTTAATTCTGAATGTGCAACAAGGTTGCTCTGATATATTAAAGCCTCGGGTGTAAAATCACAACAGCATGCCAGAATGTCCATCTAATTGCGTTTCTCTGAACAGAATTTGCTTGTGTCAACTGCTTGTTCAGGAAAGGACACAACATTTTCAACATTTTGTCAGCTTTTTCTGCCTCAACCATGGAGCGGCTGCTGCTTCACCACCTGAGGCCACAGGTCTTCCATGCCCTCGACCCGCTGCAATTTGCATACCAGGAGAAGGTGGGAGCAGAGGATGCCATACATCGGACTTCCAATACAACTCGGAGTCCTGCCACGTGCAAAAGTTCGCTGACGACACTGCTGTGATGGGCTGCATCAGGAGTGGGCAGGTGGAGGAGTATAGGAACCTAATCAAGGACTTTGTTAAATGGTACGACTCAAACCACCTACACCTGAACACCAGGAAAACCAAGGAGCTGGTGGTGGATTTTAGGAGGCCCAGGCCCCTCATGGACCTCGTGATCATCAGAGGTGACTGTGCAGAGGGTGCAGACCTATAAATACCTGGGAGTGCAGCTGGATGATAAACTGGACTGGACTGCCAATACTGATGGTCTGTGCAAGAGAGGACAGAGCCGACTATACTTCATTAGAAGACTGACGTCTTTCAACATCTGCAATAAGATGCTGCAGATGTTCTATCAGACGCTTGTGGCGAGCGCCCTCTTCTATGTGGTGGTGTGCTGAGGAGGCAGCATAAAGAGGAGGGACAAACTGGTGAGGAGGGCAGGCTCTATTGTACGCACGGCACTGGACAGTTTGACATCCGTGGCAGAGCGACGGGCATTGAGCAGACTCCTGTCAATCATGGAGAATCCACAGCATCCACTGAACAGGATCATCTCCAGACAGAGGAGCAGCTTCAGCGACAGACTGCTGTCACCGTCCTGCTCCACTGACAGACTGAGGAGACCCCACACTATGTGACTCTTCAATTTTACCCGTTTAGTTCTGGTAAACGTTAACATTATACAAAATTATTGTCGGTTATCTGTTATCACTTTAATTTAATATTGTTCATTTTCAGTTTGCTGCTGCTGGAGTCTGTATCTATCTATCTATCTGTCTATCTGCTATCTATCTGTGGGTGGGATCATGGCTCTCGTGCGATGGCCGGTTCGAATCCCATAAACAGTAGAAGTCGCTCTACTTTGTTGGGCCCTTGAGCAAGGCCCTTAACCTGCAATTGCTTTGTCCCGAGTATGATATCAATCTTCATCCAGTCCTGCAAGCAGGTCCTCCAATTTCCAGGATAAACTTGGGGGATGGTGGAAGGATTGGCACTCCAGCTACCATAAAAAACCTCATGTTGTTTCAGTGGTGGGTGTGTTATTGTAACTGGCGGTCCTCCCAGGCGAACATTGCTGTAGGTGCATCAGCTACACGAACGTGTCCAGCACCATGATCAGCTGATGGTGGTACCTCACTTTCATTTGCGTTCTCCATCTCTAAATCACTTACATAAAAATTAGAGTCCGATTCAGTGATAATACGCAAAACGTCACCCACAGAGTATTTTGCTTTGCACACTCGCGTTGGTCTCACAACAGATGTTAATGTCATTTTGGAGCTTGTGCTACTCGTACATGCGAAAGGAATGAAGATCAGATCAATGAGGCTAACGCTCCTTCTAGCAAAGAGAGTCGAACTGAAACATAATGGTGACATGTTTACGGCTGATTACCATCCTCTACCTCTGAATTTCAACAAAACTCGACATCCGTCCTGAAAGAAATAAGCAGAGAGCTGAAAGAGGGAAGCAGTGTGGTAGGTTCTTACAAGGGTTTTTAAAAGAAGGTGGAGTAGAGGTCTTGACATTGGTTTTTCTTTCATGCACATAAGCCCATCCTTTTATTTGACCATTGGTTCAAAATTCTGTCCCTCATGGTTGTCGGTCTTTGAGTTATGGACCTTTGTTTGAACTTAGGTGTCCAGCTGATATCTGGTGCTATGTAGTCTGTGATCGGTCATCTTATCAGATAAGGCACTGAGTCTGCACTCCACGGAGAGGCCCCACCAGGTAAAACGAGACAATTTAGCTGGCAATAAGAGTGTCTGGCAGCAGCTTTTTAAGCCCACACTTGTGTTCTCTCCAGCCTCAGCAAAACATGGATAATGTCAGTCTGTCTTACAAAGTATGTGGGGGTTTGCTGGACTCTATCCCAGCTATCTCCAGCACATACAGTGTCATCATTTTGTTTTCTTTTAAACTGTAGTTATCTTACATTTAATTTAATTGCAGATTTTATTTCAAAGTGCCCTCATTTTTAAAGACTTTTTATTTCACAATGCAACTTTTCTGAGAATGGCTCATTTGATGATGATTTCATCACTTGTCAAATAAGACCAACAAGCTGAACCTGTTCCTATTGGATATCTCTTTGCTGTCGATCGCCTCTTCCCCATTGCATTCAAACTGGCAGAAACATTGACGCTGTAAGAGTTGCAACAGTTAGTTTTGCAGGCAAAATACATAAAGACATTTTAACATATTGTAACTGTGCCAAGCAATTGTTACACAAATTAAACTAAAATACACTGTATGTTAAAGGCCTGACTACCTAGTTAAACATTTTTACTGTTACAACCATAGGAAACTCCTGGTAAAAGAAGGCACGCTGGTAGTCTCGAGCTGTCTCCCTCCTTCATGCACGGGTGCCAGTGTATCTGATCTCTGATCAGCTCTTCCTTTTTCAAAGCCCTTGACAAATGTGAAAATGTGGTACCCAAACTACGGAGTCATGAAGGCAATTGCTATACATATTATTGCAGATTATAGAAGGGTTTCCCCTTTGGTGTTTTGTGCGAGTCACACAGAAACGTTGCATCTCATAGCGGGACGCACAGGGGATTATCCCCCTTCGAGATTCCTGTGAGTCATATGTGGATATCATATTGAAGAGTGGATTGGGGGAGAGTTCACCTTGAAGATTTTGAGTTTCATGTGAGTCATACGATGGATGGTCATATTGAACAACTGGTTGGGTTATGTCGCTCCTTGGAAATTTACGAAGAGCATGAGGGACAGTAGAAGGAGGGAAAATCAGGAATTGGGCACTAAAGATCACCCAAAGCTGCCCCCTCCCGACACCAATGGTTGTGACTACTTTACTTAAAACAAATGCTACCATCACCCAACCCAAAATTAACGAAACCTTTAATGAGCTAGGTAACCGCCTGGTTTGCTTATGTGGTAAAACTGGCTCTGATTACCCCTCAATTCTGTCATTCCTTCTCTGTCTTTCACTCTCCCCAACTCCGCCATCCTATCCCTGCTGCAGCCTGCACAATGTGGAGTAACTGCATCTTTTTGTATGAGTTCCCCAAACATCCAGCTCCACCTAGTGCTGCAGCCTGCTGGGAGAAATGGCTCTCAATTGAGCGGCGTTTCTGCACAGACAGTGCATTAATGTATGGCATTTCTTTACACATTTCTATTTAAACTACTAACGCCTTCTTCATCCATTCCTCACAGGTGGCGCAGTGGTAGTGCTGCTGCTTTGCAGTAAGGAGACTGTGGAAGATTGTGGGTTGCTTCCCGGTTCCTCCCTGTGTGGATAGCGCTTTGAGTACTGAGAAAAGTCTGTCCCCCCTGGCCACTGAACCTTACTCTTATTCGATGTTAATTAATGTTGATTTATTTTGTTTTATAATTGTGTCTTTCATTTTTCTATTCTTTAATGTTTGTATGAAAATGTGCTATAGAAATAAATGTTGTTGTTGAAAAGCGCTATATAAATGTAATGAATTATTATTATTAATGTCAACATTTTGTACAGCACTTCTCTGTCTCAGTATCTCCATATATCTTATATATAAATGTCTACGTGTGGAACTGTGCGTGTCTGTCCGGCCTGGAAGTGAGAGGTGGAGTCGGGCTAAGGGCTCCACCTCCGAAGATATGCCAGTGAGGCCAGCAAAATGAAACCTCCGAAGAAACACAAAGTCGCTTAGCCACTAATGCACTCTGATGATTTCAATAGTTTCGGCTTACATAGCTAGTATATATATATATAAACTCCCATGTCTGTCTGTCCGCTTTTCACGAGAGAACTACTTAACGAATTTAGATCTTGGATCCTCAGTCATGCATCTGCCTCAGGGCGTGTCTTACATACACTTAAGCTAGCGAACAAGAGAACTACTTAGTGGATTTAGATTGGGCTTTTTTCTAGAATTCGCTTGAACATTCCGGTTGATTTTGCAACTTCTCTCATTGCACTAAGGATCAGAGTTTGCTTGCGGTAGTGATTTATTTGCGCTAATCTGAGACAAAGGCTGCAGGCTGAGGGAAAGGTGAAACGTAACATCAGAAGTGGGGAGCTGGGTGAGACCCTCCTCACTCACACGCCAGCCTCCGTTCGAGTCGCCCTACCTCTCGTGACGTGTTGGAGCGTACCGTGCCTCTGCTTAGCTGGGGATACTTTTTTTATTGATTTTTAAAGTCTGTTCTGTTTCACTACTATGTGGGAGACAGCTAGTCTGTTATATACTGTAGTGCCTTTCACTATCTCTCTATCCATTTATCAATCTATCTATCATTATTATTTGTCCTGTGAGTCTATATTTTTGAGAGAGGCTGAGGGGAGGGGGGATCGGGCGGGGCTAGTGATACCTGTTTGTTCAGCAGACATTATCATCTAGAGATTGTTAAAGAGTAATGTTTGATGTTTTTGAGAGAGAGAGAGACAAACTATTACATTATTTTTTAAATTGTTTTATTGATTTTTAAAGTTTGCCCAGTTTTACTACTATGTGTACGGAGCCACATTGGACAGCTGGTTTCCTAAACTGTATATCCTCAATTAGCATCGTGTGTTAAATGATCGATTTCAAGTTCTGACTGATTTTGCATGTTTTCCAGTTGGAATGCAATTAAAATAATGCTAAAGGTCTTTGGATGCCAACTACCCACCATCAGGGAAAAGCAATTTGAACATTAGAACAGTCTGAACAGGAACAGGTCATTCATCCCAACAAAGCTCGCCATTCCTTTCCACTTAATTTCTCCAAAATAACATCAAGTCGAGTTGACAGTAAAGGATTAACCAGTAGGAACAGGTTTAGCTCGGTGGTCTTGGTCTTGATTGACAACTGAAGAAATCATCCAGAAAAGAGGCGTTCTAAAATAAATAGCACCAGCATTGAAAGAGCCATTCAGGAAGCTGCCGTTCAGAAAGGTTGCATTGTGAAATAAAAAATAAGGCTATTTTGAAATAAAATCTGTAATAATAAAAAGTGGTAACATTTTATTTTATAATAATTAGATCACTTTTTGTTAGTTATGCATTATCTTCACAACACTCATTAACTCATTTTTATATTTTGTACTTTTGCATGTGATTATTTCATAATTGCCATTTGTTTTTATTTCATTTTGGCACAAATGAACTGCTGCTGAATGATTTGTTGGCTGAAGGTCCTCAGTGTTGGTGTGTCAGAGTGAGGATGTGCAGCATTCTTCACAATGGCACTCAGTTTTATTTGAATTCTCTACCTGTAGGAGGTCCAGAGTACATCCTGTAACTGAGCCTGCCCTTTTAATTAGCTTATTGATTCAGTGGTCCTCTCTTGAAGTGACGTTACCGGCCCAGTACACCACACGGGCCATCACAGAGTTGTAGACGATGTGAAGGATGTCACTACCCCACATTAAAAGAACAAGAGCCTGCTCTGCCCTTTCGTCTCTAGTACTTCTGTGTACTCACACCGTCTTCATATCAGTCAAATAAATTGTATTAAACACATACAAGGACAGTTACAATTAAGCCAAAAGAAGTTAGTTCAAATG
The DNA here is from genome assembly GCF_016835505.1 of Polypterus senegalus. Taxonomy (NCBI): domain Eukaryota; kingdom Metazoa; phylum Chordata; class Cladistia; order Polypteriformes; family Polypteridae; genus Polypterus; species Polypterus senegalus. Next base: position 305,105,122 of record NC_053156.1, read on the forward strand.
GCAATAGCAATTGGCTACTAATGAAGAAAGTGTCTGGAAAGAACCTACAGCCGCTGCGCCCCTCTGGAACCTGAGTTCGACACCCCTGATTTTTAGAGTCGTTATTGTGACCAGCACAGAGTAAAGTGGATTTTCTTACTTGCATGTGCTAATAAGAAGGTGAGTGAATCCAGAATGGTGGTAGATCTATCTAGAAGTGTTCATTTACCAAACCTCACTTTAGTTTTTAGTCCCATAAAAGACACAGACCATCATTTAGACGAGCATAGTGAGTGCCTACTGGTAGATCACAGAAAGCAACAAATTGTATATCGGCAAACAAGGAGGACCCTGTCAGCCCATGTGCTGTCACTCTTGTTAAAATAAAGTGTCTAGAAGCACCAAATAATGAAATCTTTTTCTGGGCAGAAGTACATTTATGGCTCAAGTGCTTTATTACAATATGAGCAAGTTCAGATAAGAAAGTATCTGTGTCTTTAAAGCACCAGTGTAACTTTCATTCATTATTATCCACATTATTATTCATTATTATCCACTTTGTGAAGCACTACCCAATTGTTTGCCTCCATTCTCCAATGTCATATCTACACTACAGCTCTAATGTCAGCTGATTGAGTTTTGGTGTGAACGCCCAAAAACCTCATGGCATCTCATTTGTTTCACATCAGTTACAGGTCGCTTTCATGTGTTGTATTGAATTCTGATTGATTTCTGATCGCAGGTATACACTCAGATCCTCACTCAAGGATGTGACCTCGATTACGTCACTCTTATATGTTATGCAACAGATTAAAAGTAGAGAGAGGCATGGTGAGAGGATTGCACAGATGTTCAAATGTTATTCATCTCATTCAGAGGTTCTCCAGCCATTTCATGCCATCTGCTCACCATCCTGTAATGTATCTAAATTGCCCTCAAAATGGAGTTGAAGGGAATCATGACCATAAATGCTAAGGCATATAAATTCCGCAGTCCTTCTCTGCAGACTTGCCATATTTAGAAAGTGAGCTACACTTTCAAAATGTAGATAATTGAAGAGCGTCCACAGAAGAAATGGGGGCCCATGTTTTATGCCTTACCTGTGTAATAACACATGCGCAGTACAGACATCCCACATAAACTAAATGTGTATGCCAGCACTGCGGCCTCATTTGGACTGTGATGTAAGCGCCATGAACATCTGATCAGATTTCTTCACCATTTTTGATTAAAGCATCAAGACCTGGTTGTGCAAATTCAGCTAAATATGTTGTTTTTGCTGTGCATGATGCAAAAAATGATTTATTTTTGAATTTATTTTATTCAGCACAACTGTTTTTATCAGACGCAAATGAAAGGGTACAAAGTTGAACTGTTTCTGCAGTTCCTGAGCCATGACTTTGAGTCCTTTTGTAAGATCCTCTTCAGCCAGCACAATAGAATTTCTCTCGTCATCCTCCAAAACCTATGCAGCACAATTTCCCCCAGCATCTTAGCTACCTTTTCTGAACCTCACACAGAATAAACCGGGCATCCAAATCCTAGTTCTCCAGCTTCCATTATCAATACTGTGAAATAAGAAAAAGCTCCAAACTTGTATTTTTCTGAGCTACCTACCTATGAAGAACTGAACAGCCTGCCAGAAGTAACAGGGACTGCTAAAGAGGAACTTGGGCAGCATTCACATTACCAGGCTGAAGTGACTCAAATCTGAATTTTGAACTTAACTAGGGTTGTTGGTGTGAAAGTTTGATTACAAGTTGATAAATATTTTGTATGTCTTTATTTGTATCTCAGGCAAAGCAATGTAATATTAGTGTTACATTAGTGAGAAGCATTCATGTTTACCCCCCAGGACTAAGTCAGGAAAGTGAATTTTACGACAGGGTTGAGGGAAGTGCCTCGGACAACTTTGGCAAGTGATCTTCTGCAGGACTCTCTCAGTCAACCCCCACAGGGAAGCCAGACTGCCTAACTGCCAAACTTTCCCATAACATATGGTTTGGAGGGCAGGTGTGAAGGTATTCTGTCCTCCTGTTGGTCAGAAGTATGCAGCTGTTTGGAACTGGCTTGTATCAGAAGGTGAAGTGGTGGCTCTGAGGCTAGGGATCTGCACTGGCAACTGGAAGGTTGCCGGTTCAAATCACATAAATGCCAACAGGGACCCTGCAAGGCCCTTAACCTGCAGTTGCTGAGCAATTGGAGTAGTGAGAAAAGTGCTGTATAAATGCAAAGAACTATTTTAAGTACCTTGATGCCCTATTGGCTGTAGGGGTTGGACAGAAAATCTATAAATTTGCTTGCTTTATTTCACCCTCTTTCTTACCAAACTGATGAAAGACCATCACACACACCATGAACTGAAAAGGACAACACAGTGTAGAGCACAGATCGGCAGCCATGTTGAGATAGGCATGTGGCCTGTTCTAAAGAAAGCTGACCACAAATGAACTAGAGACATTTTAAGTAAATGACAAGTCTGTGCCCCGCTTGAAACTACACATCACCATTTTATCAGGTTGTATGGTTGCCAATATTCAAATGTGCTTTGCATATTGTTATTATTTATGAATATTATTAATAATACATTATGTCAAGTGTAACAACTCCTGCTTGTCTTTTACTACACCTAATTGCCTAATGTTATAAATGTAGAAGGGAATGTGGGGAGAAGTTATAAAGTACAATACCTTAGAAACAGTGGCAAGTCTGTGAGATTTAAGGCATTCTGACAGAGGCTACATATTAATAAAAAATGGGAAAGTACAGTAAAATATTACTCCACCAAGACAAAACAGCTCGCCAACCCACACCCCTGCTTGCTTCACACACCAACCTCCCCGTCTCTGCCGCTTGCGTTGTGAAGAGCGGGGCTAAACGTACCCCAAGTAGACGCGGTCGCTCCCCTTTTTGCTTGATCAGCTACTAGCTTGCTGCTGCCGCCATGCCGTGTGATCTGTAACTCGCGCGGCGCACTTTTGTCATATCACCTATTTCCATATATATTCAATCTCTTTTCACTTTTATCTTTTGGTCAATATCACATTGAATTTTGATTCCGTGTTTGGAATTACATCGTGCCAATGCAACATATAACTCCCCGTGAGTCAATATCGTTTCTTTCTCTCTACACAAACTTTGTCTGACAATAGTATTCACACAAATGAGAAATGGTTTCTCTCGCAGGATTTCACTTTCACCAAACAACAAATCTTTTAATTCTCGTGGGATATGCCTCTTCATTTGGAAGAAACACTGCTTTTTTTTCCATGATGGCAACACGAATTAGACGATCTACATGTCTCCGACTTAAAGTTTAAATCCGAACAATATATTCAATCTCTTTTTGCTGTTCCGTTATTTCACCAAGTAATAATTTCTGTTTGTTTGCGCTAATGCTATCTTTACTATCATTTTTTCAGGCTTTCGAATACAACCTGCCAGAAGTAACAGGGACTGCTAAAGAGGAACTTGGGCAGCATTCATATCGGCAGGCTGAAGTGACTTGAATCTGAATTTTTAACATAATGTGACACAAATCCAATGTTTTCAGGGGCGTGTGGAACAGAAAGCCGATCTTTTCAAATCAGATTTGAGTCACTTTCATATGGATGTGGATCGGATATGTACACTGCCCTCCGTAATGTTTGGGACAACAACACATTTTTCCTTGATTTACGCACAGTTTAAATTTACAAATCAAACAATTCACATTGCAGACTTTCATTAAACGGTCTTTGCATACATTTTGGTCACACCATGTAGAAATGACAACACTTTGACTGCAGAATTGGCTCAAAAACAGGAAGCAAAAGATTGAGGGAAGAGGAACCTTATCAGACATAGGTGATGTTAAAAGTGGTGTCCATCAGGGGTCAGTGCTGCTGTTTTTAATATGCATAAATAGTCCAGATAAGAATGTAAATAGCAAGCTGGTGAAGTTTACCAATGGCACCAAATTATGTGGATCCCAGCTGTTACTTTAAAATGAGTTTAAAACAGGAACACAGATTTGTTAAGAGTAAATTAAACATTAAAATGTGGTTTTTTTTTTTGTTTCACACAGAGAACCGTAGACGCATGGAATAGATTACAAAGTAGTGAGGTAGAGAGTAGGGCTTTAGTGAACTTCAGAATTCAACTTAATGTTATTTTGAAGAAATTAGCGCACATAAGACTGAAGCCAGAAAGCACTTCTTACACACAGAGTTGTGGCAATCTGGAGCAAACTACCGAGGCATATAGCTGATGCGGAGACCTTTGAGAGGTGTTGTTGGATGAGGTATTTGGACAGCTTATGTATTAGCTCATTTGTTGATTTTGATTTGTTCTAATTAGGCGGATAGGACCTTGTCGAGCTGAATGACCTGGCCTTATCAAACGTTTTCTGATGTTCTAATCTGCTCAGTCTCTGCATTTGTTATCTAGGATTCTGTCCAAGAGGTTTGTCCCACCTTCTGTTTTCTATGTTCAGGGACAATGAGACTCTCCAAATAGGGATATCTGAAAATGATCAGCCTTTATAGGATGTTGTCATCAGGCCTTTCAGTGGTACCAGGGTCTGCCTAAATTTAAAATTTTAATTGAGTTTGTTTTTTAACTTTCTATTTTATTGTTACAGTGGGGAAAAGAAGTATTTGATTCCCTGGTGAATTTGTAAGCTGGCTCACATGCAAAGAAATGAACAGTCTCTAATTTTTATGGTAGCTTCATTTTAATCAACCAAAAATCCAGAAAAGACACATTACATAAAAGTTATAAATTGATTTGCATGTCATTGAGAGAAATAAGGATTCGATCAACTACATCCCAGCCAGAATGCTGGCTCCCACAAATTAGCCGTGTGCCCACCTGGCACACACAGATTACAATCAATCAATCCCAGATACTCCTGACCTCAACTTGTGATGTGTATCAAGCACAACTGTCCGCAGAATCAGTTTCTTTCATTCCAAACTCTCCACCACCATGGGCAACGGCAGAGAGCTGTCAAACGACATCAGGGACAAGGCTGGAATGGTCTACAAGACCACCAGCAAGAAGCTGGATGAGAAGGTGACAACTGTTGGTGTGATTATTCGGAAATGGAAGAAATAGAAAATGACCATCAGTCGCCCTCAGTCTGTTGCTCAGTGAGGATGTTGATGAGAAAGGTGAGGGATCATCCCAAAACTACACAGGAGGAGCTTGTTAATGATCTGAAGGCAGTTGGGACCACCACAGTCACAAAGAACACCATTGGTAACACACTACGCCGTAATGGATTGATATCTTGCAGTGCCCACAAGGTCCCCTTGCTCAAGAAGGCACAGGTACAGGCCCGTCTTATGTTTGCCAGAGAACATCCGGGCCTGCAGCCTTCCACAGAAAGTAATGGTTGAAAACACAGCTGTTCACAGAAATGGAATTTTCAGTTTGTACAAGGAGTTGTGATCAAAAAGAAAGTGAAATTGGACAGAGCATGGCCTGCATTGTGCCTGTGACGCCTGGGTTTGCATAAACGCCCTCAAGAATGGGATTATTTTATTTTTCACAAGCTATGCAGTTGTTTGCTGGGGTGGGGGTACTTTAATTTTTTCAACTGATAGATTTTAGGAAAATGGCCTATGCTTGAAAGTCTGGTCAGGCGGAACAGAAGTGCAGTGTATTGTGGGCATACTAAGAAGCGATGCCAGATTCAGAGCATTTACATGAGAGTTGACCTTGACTTGATGATAATGGATTTGTACCATTTCCATGTATTGCCTAGCGTGGGCAAGGTAAAACAAACAACACAATCAGCATTTTCCTTTCAATAAGACCTTTTTCAAATAAATTCAGGTTATTTTCAAATTCAGTCTGATAGCTCTACTCCTGGCCAACTCATCGTTTGGAGCGGATCCATATGCAGCAGGTCACCCTTGAAGGTCTGTTACTGTGGTGGGTGCGATGTGTAAGTTAGCAGGATGCTGGATATTACAAGGCACAGTTTATTGCATAATAAGCAAGTCTATGATTTAAGGCACCAGCCAGGTGATTTTGTCAAATATTGTGAGCGCTGCGGTGGTAGTTAAGCTGTCTCCATTATGTTGTGCTCCACTGTCATAAATCATCTCCCCAGAGCACATCTTCACATTATAAAGTTTCAGTGTTTTTCTTTTATCGTTCTTCTGAGTGCTGCCATACAATTGGAATTCTTGTACCACACATGCCCTTAGCTAACGATCTTAACATAAAACGGGCTGCTTACAAGCCAGCTGGCTTCTTATACATTTGAAATGATAGCTCATTCAGGTCACTGCCAAAGAAGTTGTGTTTGTCTTCATGATGTTTCATTTTGACAAAGACATGCATTAAAACATCAGAAATAAGAGGCGGTAAGATTGTATCCTCAGGGAGACTCGCATGTTCAAATGAATCTGAATGCCAAGTCAGACAGAAACTCAGTAGCTCTGGTGTGTGTAACTAGGGGGGGCTCACCTGCTGCTGGCGTCTCGCTGCCTGATGGACGTTTGTTCACCTCTTGAATTTTGTGAAGCTCTCGATATCGAGACTAAAATAGTGAAAAGTAGTGTTAAGGGTAAATGTCACAGAGAACCACAAACCTTGGAATAAGTGACCAAGTGGTGTAGTAGGCTTAACGTGATATTATTTTAGAAAAAGTAAATGGGCAAGACTGGTGAGCCTTTTTGGGCTGAATAGCCTGTTCTCGTCCAGATTGTCCTGATGTTTTAAACCTGAGTTTTGCTTTTAGGCAGTATTGAACTACAGAGAAATGCCATAGTAATCTCTAAGGCACTTTTATGATACCAGATAAAGAATGAAAGTGGCACAAGGCTGGCATGAGCTGTAGTATCTTCATATATAATATCTACCGTGGCTGTCCATTTGTCTGTCCAGGATTTTAAGTCACCCGTAGCTTGCAAACCGTTTGACCTGTTGACCTTAAATTTGGTACACATGTACTATGTAACGTCTGCTATCTGCTTTTGGGGTGATGATTGACCTCCAAGATTATTCCTCTTTATGTTTTTATTTTATTTTATTGTAGAATCAACTCTCGCCAGTGACCAGCAGGACAGCCGTGCGGTGCATACGTGGGGCGCCATTCTCATTCCCTACCACCTTCACCGTCACTTCCCCTACTTCTTCATATCTTAAATCATTATTGAGGCAGATTGAAGACTTAAGTGTCAGGTTAAGTGAAAAATTAAAGAAAACGTACTAAGTAATTGCAAATCATTAGTTTTAACGTGAAAAGGTGCTGACGACCAAAGAGAAGAAGCGGGCCGCTAGGGTGGAGAAAAGAAGAGCTGCCCAGGAAACAGCAAGAGCATCAACCTCTGAGCAAATGAATGATAAATGTACAGAGAAAGAAAGAGGATGAAAACTAGGAATGTTCAAGTCAAGTGGCTTCACTGCACGTTATCGTTACAGCAGTGCGCCGTTACTGGTCAGCTTGTAACGTGTTCACTCAACATCGGTCTCACACGCACAGTCGCTGTACTGACAGGTTGTGTTTTTACACTTTGGTTCTTCTGTGCTCTTGGTTCAGTCTTTATACAGTTTTTCAGCTCTCACATTTAGGGATTCAAATGTTTTTATTTCAGTATCCATTTGCACATCATTTGTCTAACACCCTGTCCACACTGATGCATTTTCTTTTGAAAAACAGATACATTTGTCTTATGCTTTCATTTTTCATCCACACTGCCTCATTGAAAAACTTTTAAAAATGCTCTGCAGAGAGAGTCCGTGTTTTTGATGTGGTGGGCATGAACACGATACTCTAATGATCGGTTTGTGCTTACTTGGTGTCCCTTCCCTGATTAGATTCTGCTCATTACAATGGCTCATTCCCCGACTGGTCCCACTTCACGTCAGAAAAACGTTTTCCGACATAGTGGGCATACAAAAGTTGCTCTCCGTGGCACTTGGTGTTCTGCTCACCTGTGTGCATCTAAATTGTATTTTCTGTAGTTTGAATGCTGCATAAAAACTGCATACAAACAAGCAAATTACTTACTGGTCGCTACATTCTTCAGTAAATCACATGGCCGATGGTGTTACCATTGCAATGAAAAATACAGACACCCGTGAAAATCAGATTGTAAATAACTGAATAGTTGACAGCCTTATTAATTACACTTGGTCTGTTCAGTACAGAGGGACACGATCCACAGCAAAATGAATATAAAGGCGCTTAACAAGTGGGATGGGGTTACAGTACAGCTGAGCTCATGGTATTACTGTAGTCATGTGGAAGAATCTCGTACAAATGAATAAAACGGGTGAATTTGAGAAAACTCGGGCTGCTCTTGGATAGGCCAGAGATCTCCTGGTGTCATCATTGGGGCAGAATTTTAGGACCTTATGGCCTTTTTCTTTATTAGCATGCAATTTTGTGTAACCGTGGTTAGGGTCGCATCCCTCATTTCCAGTGGCTTGGTCTCATCAGCACGACGGGATAAAAAGTCAGATAAATCCTTTTAGTTTGTAAATCTCTCTCTCTCTCTGTTATTGATATTCACGTTTTGCCTAATTTGTGATGGTGATACTTGCCTCACATCTGGGTTTTGGTTGCTTTGTTTAAATGTAATTGTTGTCTTTTGTACATATCTTCCGGTTCAACTCAAAAATGATCTTTTTCCTGCCGAGCCTGTAGACATGGATTTTAATAGCTACTGTATATTTAGCACACGGGTGATGATGCACCGAAAGTGAACTTCATTATGAGCGTCACATTTATGAAGAGCCCTTCTCTTCTGTGCAAATAATTTGACTTGAGGCTTGCTGAGTATGCACAGTCAGATTGTATCATTTCCCGTGTGTGGGATGAACGGTTGTGTATTCAAGTGGCAGTTTTGCTGCGTTAAGGGAAATCAGAAAATGCAATCCAGTCATTCTGTAAGTCCACTTTTGCCAAGAGGAATCGGTAGGTGCCCAGCAGACCACATATCCTTTCTCAGCAATGATTTACAACTCATGAGAACTTGCCAGGAACCCTGACAAGAGGACCACGTCCAGTAATAATCCAAGAGCAGCTTAACTTTAATGCAGATCCTGCATAGCTGGTGCTTCTTCATTTGGCCTGAACAGGCCCGTTGGGGGCCCTGGGCATAATTAGACTGTGGGGGCCCTAATGTGTGTAGTATTAGCTACAGTTCAACCAGATCTGACCAGTTTCCACTGGGCAACGCATGGAGGTATGTAGCTAAGCCAGTGTGTGCAAAATGTGCAGTGCAGTGGTGTATATTTTTTATCAATTTTAGAGCATTTTATTTATTTTTTTGTCACAATTTAAGTGTTTTTTATACCGGTTTCCATTTTTTTCTATCAAAGTTAAATTTGGGCTAAAGAACATTCCAGAATTAAGCTCAAGAAACAAAATCAACTTTTCGCGCTTTAACACTTGCGAAATCTTTACTTAATGCTGAGTAATCAAGCGATTGGACAACGTCTCACTCAATGGACACTAACGCTAAAGCATTCAACCGTTCAGGTAACATGGTTGTCCTGAGGTCATTCTTGATTATCTTTAGCTTAGAAAAGCTGCGTTCCCCAGCAGCGACAGTAACTGGTATGTTGCTCGTTGCTTACTGCTGGTCGGCTTTGAAAGGAATCAGTTGGAGAAAACACCTTTATGGCCACGACAAATTTCAGCAAAGCTCCTTTTTGTGTCTCAATGAAGGCTACACCGTCTGCCTTTTTCTTTCGTTTAGAAGCACCGGATGGATAACTGCATTTCATATTAATATGGTACGTGCGGAACTGCTAACGTGAATAAGACGCAGTTACGAGCGGGGTACGATAATGCCAAGGCGAAAAAGGGAAGAAGTCGAGCGTTTTCTATAAATTTTAAAAAACTAGGGGGTTCTGCCCCCTGCTCGCTTTGCTCACTAACCCCTGTGTTTGGTTAATCGGATATACAATTTTTAAAGCTTTTTTTTTCTCCCTTGAATTGTTTCAATTTCATTATTTTCACTTTTACTTTAAAGCTTCATTAAAAACAATATTTGGAATTACCTTTTCTTCAAGATCGCATTGAATTTTAATTCCGGCTTTGGACACACATTGTGAAAACACAACGTATAACTGCCTGTGAGTGAATATTGTTTCTGTTTCTCTAATAAATAATCTGACTTTTTCTACTGTTTGTCCCTGTGATTTGTTAATTATCATAGCAAAAGCTCTTCTCACGGGAAACTGTACACATTTAAATACGAATGGCATATCAAGATCTCCTTTGGTGTCTAATGTTATTTGCGGAATACATACATTACCTTTCTTGTCGCCTATTAAAATTTGCATTGCTCCTCCATGATCATAAATACACACCTGACCGAATTGTGTTTTCTTTGAAATTAAACTTGTCGTTGCTTTGACTGTTGTTGGACCACAGATTCTCATAGCGTATGGTCTGTTATTGTGTAAACCTACGTTTTGTGCATTGAATGATGCGAAGATGAAAAGACTTTGTTTTCTGCTCTTTGCCTTTTATTTCTGACCTCGCTTTGTCCTTCTGTTTTTTCAATGACACCTGCTCCTGATGATTAATTTCCTTTTGTTTGCACTAATGAGATCTTTACTATCTTTTTTTTTTGGTACTGTAGCGACTGACGTAATAAAGTGTCACAAAAGTTTTACTTGAATAATCGCCGACTTTGTAACCCCAAACACAACTTTCTAGCACCCTCTCTAACCCCTCATCCCCCCGGGTCTCGTCCCAGCCCCGCATCAATCAATACCCCGCCATCAGTCTTCCGTGCTGTACTCCGCCCTCCCTCAAGCGGACCTAACAGTCACTTAAAACAAAAAGGCTTCAACCTGGCTGGGACGCTACAATACGTTTGAATTTTTACTGCTTTCATATCCTTTACCTTTCTCTGCATGTGTATCACGCCATCGTTTGTTTGAGCCTTTCAAATTCCACTGCTTTCATAATCACTTATCTGCCTTTTTTTCTCTCCAACGCTTTTCGGTCTCTTTCCTCCACACTGCTCTTTCTTCTTTGTTTAGTCGTTGACGTTTTGTCAGAACGTGTTGTCCTTATACGCTTTATATGTGCTGAGAGCACAGGATCTGTGTGTGTTACGTGCCTTTACACGACTGAGTGTTTTGCTGGCCGTGCTCTTAAATTGTTTGCATCTCACGGATCTTTTAAGTGTCTTCTGAGAAGATCACATCTCGTTGCCCTGCTTTTCCTTTCCAGGATTTTTTTTTATAACAGAGAGCTATCTGCTTTACAATGGAGGTAACTGGGCATGAAACACCACCACAAAATGAAAGTCTAAAACTTACCGAATACGTCTTCTGTCTATTTCGATGAAAGAAATCACTGGAAAGGGATCTGGCAATAAATTGTTTTATCGTATATGCCTGGTACTGTTTTTCTCGAGGTAAGGATATGTTCTCTGTTCACTTGTGTGAGATCTCACATAATTGCGCAAGTAAATCAAAACACAAAGAGTTTACTGTGATGTTATCTTTTGAGGGGAAACCACACACCCCTGGGGGTGAAAGGTGAATTTGGTACACTTTATTAATCCCAAAGGGGAAGTTGTCGTTTCACATATTGCTGAAGACTGCACGTGGGTCATTCTGTATCATATCAACCAATGGCCCACACACTTCACACTCAGAAAATTCAGGAAAAATGCCCAGGTGTACCCATGTCAGTCTGGGGAACCCGTGTAAAATTATTTGAATGTACTTTCCAAGATACCGCCAGTATAGCGAGGTGAGAGGGATGTTGATTTTATCCGGCCTCATTATTTCACCAAATTTCACAAGTCCATAGCGCAAGAACTAAAACCACCGCGCAGGCTCAGACTTTGCATGCTGGTACATTAATATGTGACAGAATTAAAACATTTGGTCCAGATGACCCTGCATGGTCAAAGCAGACCCTTGAAATTGACCGAAGTTTAATTTGAGTTTTTGGCCTAGCTATATTTAGGCCTCAGAAACACACACTTATAACCAACACAGACTTTGGATTTTTTTTTCCTTATTCGGATAAATATATACAGTAGATTTTCTGAAAAAAGCAATAAATGTAAAAGTAACTGTATCAGGGTTTGAATCATTCTGGATTTCATTTTCTGAGCACCCTAACGACATGTAGGAATGTGCAGATAATTGTTAAGATATTTTTCATTTATTCTTCGCTGGCCCTTCTATATCAAAGCACAAAGCTTACTTTTCTTATCCTAAACAGAGGGTGAATGTGCCATGTGTCAATAATGGTAATCATTGAGTTTTCAGTCAGTACGTTATCAAAAATGTCAAACTGTTTTTCATATCGAGTGACGATGTCCCGTCTCATGTTGCTGAACAGAGAATGCGATTCTCCAAAACAGTCCCTGGTACTCAAGAATACGCCACTGTTACACCCCTACAGAAGATGGCAAACTCAAAGTCAGCCGGGTGTCTGGTGAAGACAATCAATTGACTCTTGAAATATTCACCACTGAAGAAGCAGCTGAGCTCCTGCCCTCTCATCATCACACTCCGGATGGATCACATGTGCCCCATACATCACACCAGCGTCCTATTGAAGGCTATGCTGGGTGCATTGATGATGACAAATGTTGTGATTCGTGACAAGAGTGTAGCAGGATCCCACATTCTGTATTGTTTTTTCTCTGAAATGTCTTTCCATCGGCCACCTACAGACGACTTTTGTTGGGTGCCATCACAGTGAGTCATTGCACTGCTTAGTGTACCTGCAACACTCAGTGAGAGGCTACAGGACCATCTTGATCTCAAAAGACGAAGATGGCCCACAGTCTGCAGTTCGATTGAAACAGAAATGAAATGGGGTGACATTCCTGCTGCTGCAGTACGGAGGAGATGTTAACATTTCATTATAATGAGTGTTGTATTTAATGATAAATCAAGCAGCTTGAGTCTTTGGTGATTTTTTTCCATTAATCCTATACCCAAGTCAGTGACGGAGTAGTTGATGATTATCATTACTGACAAATCGTGAATTTAACCCATGTTTAGAATAGAAAAGAGAAATGAAAGATTCACATAAGAAAAGTAAGATTTGTTCTTTGAGAAAGAAGTGACCATGTAGGATACAGGAAAAGTTTAAAAATATCTGGGCACTCCCACAGAGTGTTAAGCTGGTGTGGAAATTAGACCCAAAACGATTTTGTGTTACATTTGAGGGGTCTGCTGGTCAAATCCTCATGCAAGTTTTTTTGTTTATTTAGAACCTTTTGAGAAGCCCAGTGTGGGTATCTAAAGATGGAAAAGCATGGCAGCAGGCTGTATCAGTGTGCACTCTGAAAGCCTAAACATGGCAAAGCCAAAGACGCTAAATAATTTTTTGTCCATTTTTGAAGGTCTGCTCTTACCAAGTGGTGTCATCTGGACCAGACATTTTGATTTTGTTACGTACTACACCTATAAAGGTACCGGTATGCAAGATTTGAGCCTGCTAGGTGGTTTAGTTCTTGAGATATGGTCATGTGAGATTGATTAAAAAATAAAGCCGTGACACCCTCGCCCCTCACAAAATTAGCCATGTCTTTGAAAATATTGATGTTACATGAAAATCATTTCACAATGTGTCTCCTGGAATATATGGATACACCTGGTATGTTCTGAGACCAAAGTGTGTGGGACTTCTGGAAAATCGGTTAATTTGACATAGAATGACCCAAGTGTGGACGTGCTGCACACAACTGGTTTTCTTTTAAAAATGGCTGAATCTCATAATGTTCCCGTTTTTTTTTTTTGTTTTGTTTTGTTTTTTTCGTTCAAAAGTTACATGTAGTTCAACATTGGTGCAATCCCGCAGTGCAGCGTCCATCTTCATTTAATCTTGACTTCAACTAATGGCAGAGCGCAGTACTAAAACAACAACAACATTTATTTCTATAGCACATTTTCATACACACAGTAGCTCAAAGTGCTTTACATAATAAAGAATAGAAAAATAAAAGACACAATAAGAAAACAAAATAAATCAACATTAATTAACATCGAATAAGAGTAAGGTTCAATGGCCAGGGGACAGAAAAACAAAAACTCCAGACGGCTGGAGAAAAAATAAAATCTGTAGGGATTCCAGACCACGAGACCGGCCAGTCCCCTCTGGGCATTCTACCTAACATAAATGAAACAGTCGATGTGTGTTCCAACTACCAATACGATGTTGCATCAGTCTGCTGCATTTACAGCATCATTTTCAAATGGCCTTTACTTTTTGATTTACTGCCAAACAAATTGGGACGGGGGTGGTGGCACGGTGGCGCAGTGGGTAGCGGTGCTACCTCGCAGTAAGGAGACCTGAGTTCGCTTCCCGGGTCCTCCCTGCATGGAGTTTGCATGTTCTCCCCACAGTCCAAAGACATGCAGGTTAGGCACACTGGCGATCCTAAATTGTCCCTAGTGTGTGCCCTGTGGTGGGCTGGCGCCCTGCCCAGGGTTTGTTTCCTGCTTTGTGCCCAGTGTTGGCTGGGATTGGCTCCAGCAGACCCCCGTGACCGTGTAGTTAGGATATAGTGGGTTGGATGATGGATGGACAAATTGTGGGTGTTATGTTTGGTATTCATTTTTTGTACATTATTTTGAACCTGTTTTGCTCTTCTTGCTATACAAGTACAGGTTTTGGGGTTCGCAGAATTTAATTCTGTGATTGTTTTCTTGTTAAAACAATGTTATGAAGTTTTTGCATTGTTTCAAATACCATCTTAGCTTCATGCATGCCACGATTTTGTGGAGGAGTTGTTTCCACATTGCTAGTCCATTAAATCGGAAGTTCATGGTTGATTACAACCAGGGACAGAGGCAAAGGTCATGACGAGCACTTCCTCTTTTTCCAAGTTTGTAGATCATTCCATCAAAATCTCTGCATGGCAGTTGTTTGTGCTCTTAAATAATGGTAGATACTCCTTTTTACTTTCTCCTATACAAAGTATAAGGAAAGTATTGAATTCGTCCGAAGATTCGATGTCGAGATTTTGATGAATCTCGACATTTTAGATCTCCCTGACTTTCTCGTATACGAAGTACAGAGAAAGTATTGGAATCCTCCAAAATTTCCATTTCGAGATTTTGATGAATCTCGACATTTGAGACCTCCCTGAGTCTGGAAATACCATTTTTAGAATTATGTCTGTGTCTGTCTCTGTGAGTGCGTGTAAACACGATAATTTGAGTACGCTTTCACTTCAGTCAACCAAATTTTGCATACAAGTATTAGGTATAAAACGTAGATTTCTATCAACTTTTGAGCTATTTGCGTTAACCGGAAGTGGTACTTTACCTTTTATTCATGCAGCTGCAGAGTCCAATTTATTGAGCTTTACTTTTATAATAATTGTTCAATATATTATTAATTTGATTTGTTGTTGATGGTTCTTTAATGTCTTGCAGTTTACTTCTCAAATATCCATCCCCATATCTGAGTATACGAGAAAGTCGAGATGAGGAGACCACTCCTTATTTTTTGGCTTTGAATTTGATTTGGAGTTTTCATATCGGTTTTGATGAGAGATTGGATGGACCCTCAGTAACGATCTTTTTGCAGGCTCTCTTGCTGTTTCGTCTCCTGGTCACATCCGTTACTCTTAAGTTTGCTCTTTGTTGGCCAACTATAACCGCGTACATTCCAATTTTAAATGTGTCCCTTCTTTATACTGAGTATGTTGCCCTGTATCTCACAACCAGCTTTCAGGTATTTGTGATAAAGTGTTTAGAAGCCAGATGACAATACATGCTATGTTTATTGTGTTTAATTTGGTGATCTGTGTAAATGATAAGTACACACAGGTGCAAATGAGACCAAGGTAGCAGCGGGTTTCCCTATTTTGCATCTCCCAGTTATTAGCTGCTTAAGAAAATGAAGCAATTAAACACAGCAAATGCAGCTGTTTAAAAATTAAAGATGCTTAACTAGTGGATCAGCACGATACAAAATGGACCAGAATGCATATTGCTTTAGTAGCACCGATTGGCTTCTAATTGAAAAACTCAGTAGGATGAAAACCTTCAGCCACTGCAGACTCTAACACCGAGATGAAGGGTCCCTACTTTGAAGGTCAGTATGGTGGCCCCCAAGACTGAGATTAAAGATCCCTGCTTTGAAGGTCAGTGATCCATAAAGTTGTAACACAGAACTGAAATGACTTCCTAAACGGGGATAGACTTCTGAAAAGGGTTAACATCACTGTCTAGCCCTCCGTGGTTATTTCTGTCCCCTTTTTGTCCTTTAGTGCCTTGCCTGTAGTAGAGCAGTACAGATAAATGCACATAAGGATGGGTACCACATATTGATGAACTTAATTTTCTTGGTATCTTCTTCCTCGTGATCTCATGGTGGCACAATGATAGGGTTGCTGCTTCACAACATGGAAGCCAAGGTTTAAATCCTGGGTGTCCCCAGCAAGGAGTATGCATGTTCTTCTTGTATTCATATTTGTGATGGTGCGAGTCGGCTCCACACTACCAGCTACTATTGGAGAGCCTCTTGAACCCGATACTGTAAGCAAGATGAGCTTGTGAGATGAGGACAAAACACACATAAAGCAAGGGGATTGTGTAACTGTGCTCAGTGCTTTTATTAAAAATAGTCAACAAAAACAAGTGTTCAAAGAGTACAGTGTGAAGTTCATAATAAATAATCCAATTAAAAAGAAATTGTGTCTCTGAGGAGGTTAAAATAATGAAATAAATAATCCATTAAACTGAAGTTAAAAACCATAGGGCAGGAAACTGTCCTTGAAACTTTGAGCCCCAGTGCGGTCCTTTAAAACCTGGCGTCTCCATAGCTCAAGCCAATGCGAGTCCTTGTAGCCAATCCAGCGCCAGTCCGGCAGTTGAGCCCACCTTCCATGCTGCTCCTCAGCTCTTGTCCCCTTCTAGCACTCTCTGGCTCCAAGCAGGACACCCCATCTGCCAGGCTTGCGTCCCCGTGGTCCATAGCACCACCTGCAGAATGCCTCTTTCAGCCTCTAACATCCCCTGCAGCCACACTACCTCCCTGCGGCAGGTTGCTACAACTGAGTAGCGTCCTGGCCACTCCAGCTACCCTGGTCACTCGGCAGCCGAGCGCAATCCACTCACTCCACGGGACTTCCTCCCGGCTGTCTGCCTTCTCCCCCTTCCGTGTGCTCACTTGCATTGGATCTCACCCTTGCTCCTTTCTTTTCTCTCTCTTACCAACTGGCCATTGGAAGATGCGAGGCTGGAGATTATTTATTTAAAACGCCAATGAGCCGTGGACCTCACTCTACCACAGGGTCTCGTCCCACAGTCTAAAGACATGCTGGTTAGGTAAATTGGCCCTAAAGCGTATGTGTGTGAATGGTCACCCTGCATTGTCCAGATGTTCTTCCTGCCGTGTGCCTGGTGCTTGCTGAGATAGGCCCTGGATAAACAGGTTAGGACAAATGGATGGATATTCTGCCCTGCATGTGAAAGTAGTGTAGCAATAAAACATGAAGACGTTTTGTGCGTGCTTACGGTAGCAAAGGATGACTGCCTTCCAGCAATCCACAATCCAAGGATGACTGTGACATGTGTTCACCAAAGGCGTGGAGTTGTCTGGGCTCTTGCAGATGCCTTCGTCTTCCTGTCATAATGAGGCACCAGGTGTCATTGCATGTGTTTTCATTTTCCCTTTTTTTGTAAAGTTGTTTTTCTCTTGAACTTTTATAGGTACCACTTACTGTAATTGACTTCTTTTTGAACTCCTGACTTACAAGGTCTCAACCTCTAGATTACAGCTTGACTTTCATGGCAGCGGCAGCCAGCGAGCTGCATTTGTACTACATAGCCTTCTGGTAACCTGAGAGTGCCCGCTGAAAAATGCAAGAAGTGTACGCAGAGGGTCAGAAGGTCAGAGCAGCTGGGCGGTGGAGTCAGACTGGCACATCTTGGGAAGCAATTAGTGTGTAATGAACGCGTCTCTTTGACATGACGGCCTGACTCATGTAAGACTCCACAGAGAGGCGTTACGTGAGACTGCAGGTGATAAATGAGTTAAGATGTACAGTCATGTGAAAAAATGAAGTGCACCCATGAAATGTTTCTTCCTTTTTAACATATGTGAACATTTCAAAATTTGATCTTCATTTAACATTATCTTGGGATAAAGATCATGTAATTAATAAAGCACAATGAAAATTTTACATTTCAATAATATTTTCAACAAAAAACAAACCGATAGACTGTTTCCATCCATCCTGGGCTCTAATAGCTGGTATTGCCCCCTGAAGTTGGCATTTCTTAGAACTGTCCAGCAATCTCTGAAATCAGCTGGCAGAGTTGTTCCCAGTCCTCCTTGTAGGAATTCTTTCAGCAGTGTGATGTTTGAGGGGTCCACAGCCTTTCGATGGAAGTCAAATCCGGGCTTGGACTTGGCCATTCCAGAACCTTCCATTTCTCTTTTTTTTTTAGCCATTCATTGGTGGATTTACTGGGACGTTTAGGGTCACTGTCCTATTGTAAGGCCCAATTTGGGTTGTGGTTTATACAGATGCTCTCACCTTTACCCTCGGGGACACTCTGGTACAATGATGAATTCTGATGCACCATGATTTACATTTGGTATTGTGTTGGTTTGGACATGTGAAGAGGAGAGATGCTGGGTATATTGGGAGAAGGGTGTTAAGGATAGAGCTGCCAGGAAAAAGGAGAAGAGGAAGGCCTAAGAGAAGGTTTATGGATGTGGTGAGAGAGGACATGCAGGTGATGGGTGTAACAGAGCGAGATGACGAGGACAGAAAGATATGGAAGAAGATGATCTGCCGTGGCAAGCCATAACGGGAGCAGCCATAAGTAGAAGAAGATGATCAAGTTCTTCTGCTCAAATGCTATCTTCTTTGGGTTTAGCCAAACATGTCTTCTGGTATTGTGACCAAGTAACTCCTCTTTCCAGAGCTCAAGTCCTGGGGCCTCATTGTATAAACCGTGCGTACACACAGAAATGCACGGAAGCACGGAAGCACATAGTGATTCACACACACAGAGCACATAGAAGATCAAATACAAAACAAAGCATTTAACGTGCTACTTTAGTTACAAAGGGATTTGAGAAACTAGTTAATTAAATGATTTTTAAGATGAAGTTTATGAAAACAATGGGGGAGCAAGCCGGTGAGGTGGGCAGGAAGCTTGGCATTAGGGAATAAGCCCCCGATTAAGCAATGGGAATGGCACTTATGGTGAAAGGGTTAGAGGAGGCTCGGCAGTCGGGAGTAGGCCCCCCGGTGAGCAACGCAATTGGCGCTTAGGCCAGGTTTATACTTCACGAGACACATGCTGTGCATCGGACGCTCCTGCTACACAAGCGTTGTACTGTTTCTATTTGCACGAATACTTTATGTAAATTTGGAGGAATCCACCAGGTGGCAGTGTGAGATTTCATCACGGTGAGAACAGGTTCGGCTTCGCTGTGTTGTGAATTGCCTGGAACAGCCATTAAATTCTGATGACACCTTACCACAATATCTCTGAAAAGGATGTTTAATGATTAAATCCATCAGTCCAGGGATGTGTCCATTCCAGCAAGCATTGGGCACGAGGCAGAAACAATCCCTGAATGGGGCATCAGCTCATCCAAGGTGAATACAAGCACACACTCACATACACTGGCGACATTTTATTGTCACCAAATCTGCATATCTTTGAAAGGAAACCGGAGCACACTGAGGAAACCCAGCAGGAAAACATGGAAACTGCAGGAAGGAATACCAGCGACGTGACTCCCTGCGAGACAGCAGTGCTAGCCACTCCGCCACCGTGTCATCCCCATGTGTGTAATTATTAACAGTATTCATTATTTAAATGAAATTTAATTTATCTGTAAAATGTAGCATACATACTTTAATGCATTTCATCATGAATGTCATATCAAGTATAAATCTAAGGATTCTAAATGTGCAGAGAGTTAGAATATCAGACATTTAATGTGTTCAGTGTAGTGATCTTTTGATGTTTGCCACTGCTGTCAAGTCAGGAGGAAGCCCCAGAAAAAAAGACGGCACAAAAGATGGTATGTGAGACTTTTAAAATGTGTCGCGTCATTACGATGGGAATATGTGATGCTTGAATATCAAAGCACCACGAATGCATCTGTATGTCGGCATTTTGCTTCACCACATCGAACCATTCATCAAACATCGAAGCAGGCACATTGATCCCGTAGGATCCTCAAAGCAACTTTCTGTCACGTGAAGATAGTAAACAAAGACTCTGACGTCACGTTCCGACTTTTTGCTGATGCTGCAACTCACGCACGTCTCGCGTTCATTTCTGAGGACTTGCTCAGAGGATGCATCAAATGAATGCTGGGCACGCATGCGGGCGCGTATGCCTTCTGAGCGTGAAGTATAAACGAGCCCTTGATGGTGAAGGGTCGCTCATTCTGAGCATTAGGGAGCAGGAGCAACCGAAAGGCTTTGAAGCTCATCCGGCAGACGCCGGAGAAGTGATAGTGGTGAAGCCAGGCTTGGGACACCCCAGCAGTGCCCATCTGAGAGAGGGCTGTCCGATCAAATGTTGCTATTCAAATTCAGTTCAAGTTTATTTAAAAGAGGTTATGTTTGAAGGCAAAAAGTGACATTCAATTGTCAAAGAACATTTGTTTGTTTTACCCTCGCTAATCTTGGCATCGTGTTACTCCACACGTGCTGTGCAAAGCTTCCACAGTCAGCTTTTTTTGGAATTTTGAATGGCTAGCTTGTTATCTTAATTAGTAAAACTTACAGTCAGACCCCCTCATAACGTAATGTTTTATTTTTTTGATCTCCAAGTGTGCTAATGCCTCTCCTGTGCCCTAAACATGTCAGTTTGCATCTGATTCTGTCTCATTGACTCTCAAACCTGAGATTCCTCTCTGGCATTTGTTTAAGGCTAAGACCTTTGCAGTAAAGCAAATGGAAAATAACTGTCATAATTCTCAGTTTCCTTTTATTACGCCAAATTTAAAGAGCCTCGCTAGCAAACATGCTATGTCTCACAAGTCGTCTCCGTCATACCATTGTGACACATGATGTCTAATACAATGAGGTGTAATTACACTACAAATATTCAGGTCACCATTATTAAAATATTGTTGCATCTCTAAAGGAGCTTCTCCAGTGCTGCCTAATCTTTTATTCTGAATGCCACTCTATAAATGATACCCTGCCACCCCCCATCGGACACCTCCAAAATAATGAACAAGTCCACCTTTAACCTGCCTGCCTGTTGCCTGCTCTTCTACTTTGCTCGCTGTTCTCACCCTGTTGCGGTCTTATTCACTGGCCCGTATTCCTCCGGATCTCAAACCACTCTGCCTGTGCCTGTTTGACACCAAGACGTGTCACAATTTGTTGGCACCGCAGGACTGTAAGCTGGACACCTGCACTTCACAACAATTCATCCACCTGAAGTTAAGCATGTTCAGGCCTGGTCTGTACTTGAATGGGAGACCAACCAGAAAAAGCTTGGATTACTGCTGGAAGAGGAGTTGGAGAGACCAGTAAGGGGTGCTTACCCTGTGGGATGAATGTGAATCCCAATGCAGTGATGGGGACACGGTGCTGTAAAAATGAGATGTAAAACCAAGGTCCCGACTTTCTGTGGTCATGAAAGATCCCTGGGCATCCTTCATAAAGAGTAGGGGGTATCCCAATGCCCTGGCTAAATTGTCCATTATGGCCTGGTGATTCTGGCCCTTTAATTATCCTCTGCCCTCTAACTGGCCAACTGTCTGTCACCTCTTCACCAGCTAAAATCTCATATGTGGTGAGTGTACTGGCACAACAATGGCTGCTGACTCATCATCCAGGTGAATGCTGCACATTGGTGGTGGCTGAAGTGGCTCTATAAGGAGTGAGATAAGCACTATATACATGTAAAGAATTGCCATTATTATTAACAGCGTCATAAGCATTTCATGATTTGCAGACACACAAAAATAAAAATGTAAAATTTATTAATAATTATGTAGCAACATTTTAGTAATAAGTAGCATAAGTAAATAAAAGTTAAATTATTAATAATTATGTAGCAATTGTGCCGGCGCATGTGGTTTGTAAGGATTTCAGTTTTCTTTTTACTTTCTTGTGTACAAAGTATAGGGAAAGTATTGTAATCGTCCAAAAAATCCATTTCGAGATTTTGATGAATCTTGACATTTTAGACCAAAAATACCATTTTTGGAATTACGTCTGTGTGTGTGTGTGTGTGTGTGTGTGTGTGTGTGTGTGTGTGTGTGTAAACATTATAACTTGAGTACACTTTCACTTTGGTGAACCAAATTTTGCATCCAAGTAAATGGTACAAAACCGATTTCTATCAACTTTTGGGCTGTTTCTGCTAACCGGAGGTGATACTGTACCTATTTATTAATCTTAATCCTCTTTAATTAAACCCTTGTGTGCGTCCAAGTGTCCGTATGTGTGTCTTCTGGTAAAGTGCGCGTGCGTGGGGCTGCACGTGTTCAGTCTGTCCCTGTGGAGGGAGAGAGAGAGAGAGACACACACACACAAGAGAGAGAGAGACACACATACACACGAGAGAGAGAGAGAGACACACACACAAGAGAGAGACACACACCCACACGAGAGAGAGACACACACATACACACACGAGAGAGAGAGACACACACACGAGAGAGAGAGAGAGACACACGAGAGAGAGAGAGAGACACACACACACATGCATTGTTGTAATGTTATTTTTCTTGGTGGTTTATTAAATTACGGATTTTTCAAATGTTCATTTTTTTTCTCTGTGCTTAAAACTCATTAAAAAAAAAAAAAAAGTGTTTTTAGCGAGCAGTTCCTAGCACTATAGCGCAAACTCTTGTAGTGTTAGTTTTCTCTGTTATTCAATGTTTTTACATTTAGTTTACTATTACATTGTGCATTCTATGGTATAATTAACTATATTTGTGCTTAAAAACTTAAAAAATATATATTTTGTGACAGTTTAGGGCTTTCTTGACTCCTTGAACCCTCAGACCACTCGTCAGACACCAGGTAAAAGTACAAAATTTGGATTTATTATAATAATAATGTGCACAGAACACCCTCCTCTCCACAATACTCATAAATAAATCAATCCTCCTCTCCCAGACGTGTTGCCACTCAGCTTAGCTCGTCTGTCTGGGATTTCCCAGAGTCTTTTGTAGTCCGTGACCCGGAAGTGCTTCTGAACCCTCAGTCCATGTGACTTCTTAGCACCTCCGGGTCAGATCAGAAACTCTTCTTTTTCATCCCGGAAGCACTCTGTTTCTTCTGTCCACGTGACTGGGACATATGTGGAAGACGAATGCTCTCTTCGTTCCCTTGTACTAATTCATGTCTGAGAAGTAAGCTTTACGAAACCATGTAATAGCATGCTTTGTTTTAGCAAACAGAAAAATATTTGTGCAAAGAACTCAAGGTCTGAGCATTCCACACATGAGTCTTCCTTATCACGTTTTCCCTTAGCTTACATCTGAACGCCATAACAAAAGGAGCCAAGAAATCGAGTTGCACGAGGGGTGTTGAAGAAGCTCAAGGATTGTGTATAATAAACATGTTGGCTGCTACATTTTATAATGATATTAAATCACACATTCTAGGGGTATAAAAACTTGCCCCACCCAACAGACTGGGTTCAGAAGAGCCCTGACGCTGTTATTGATTGTCTGCTTTTCTGAAACTCTTCTCACTGTGACTGTGCAAAATAAAGCTGCTTTATAACCACACCTGCTGTCTTGTCTGAAGTCTTCATCCACACGTACTTCCGTGGTGTAGGGAAAATAGATGTCCTTGTGCCCCCATGCAGCGACTCCTGGTGGTCCCCATGGTAACCAGCAGGGCTGTGCATAAAAACTTTGTTGTCCATAATTCCCTGCTGGCATTCGGTGCACCTCCATGCTGCAAGGAGGGCTCCATCTAGCGGCCTGGGGGTATTGATCGGGATGAATGACCGGCCATATCTCACAATTTACATACAGTTCAAACGGTCTGGAACAGATTAATTGTATTTACATACAATCCTATGGGGGAAATTACTTCAGTTCACAACCAAATCGGGTTTCAACCAGAGTTTTGTAACAAATTATGGTTGTGAACTGAGGTTCCACCGTATTACTGTCAGAGAAAATTACTGGCATTTTATGGAAATACAAAGCAGTATTACTGCGAGAGAAAATGAAAGGCACACAATACAGTGACGCACATTACAGCCACATACAAGATCCCACGCCATTTAATGTAGACTGTTCATACTAATGTGTATGCACTACTAGTTTTATAATAATTGTTCGATATCTTGTTAATTTGATTTGATTTGTTGTTGATGGTTCTGTAGTGTACATAATATAAAAATAGAATCATTGTCCTGCGGTTTACTCCTCAAACATCCATCCCCATATCTGAGTATACAATAAAATCAAAGGGAAACCACTCTCGATTATTTGGCTTTGAATTTGATTATCGGTTTTGAGGAAAGATTGAGTGGACCCTCCGTAACAATCTTTTTGCAGGCTCTTTTTGCTGTTTCTTCTCCTGGTCACATCCGTTACTCTCAAATTTGCTCCTTGTTGGCCAACTATAACCGCGCACATTCCAATGTTAGATGTGTCCCTTCTACATATGTAGATTTCTGTCAACTTTAGGGCTGTTTCCATTAACCCGAAGTGGTACTTTGCCTTTTATTCATGCAGCTGCAGAGTCTGGTTAATTCAGTTTGAATTTTATAATCATTGTTCAATATATTATTAATTTGATTTGATTTACTATAAAAATATAAGCCTTGTCTTGCAGTTTACTCTTCAAATATCCGTCCCCATATCTGAGTATACGAGAAAGTCGAGGGGAGAGCACTCCTGATTATTTGTGGCTGAATTTATGGCTCGCTGTACCAAGATTAGCATTAGACAGAAAATAAAGATGGTGGTGCTAATCCTCCGGATTTTGATGGCTCTCATATTTAAATGACAGCTGCCTGACTACTGTTTAGGATTTCTTTACCTACTGCTGTTGCTTGCTGTTGCTCTTGCTGTAGCTGCAGCTGTGGCTGATACCATAATAATAATGTTTAAAAATAAAAGAAAGCATTTATAAACGTATGTGTGATGTCCAGAATAGTCCATCTAAGTTTGAATATATTATAATATTTCTTATTTGTAATTTAAATATATTATAATACTTCTTATTTGGAATTTGAATATTCAAACTTTGCTTTTGACTAAATTGACAGCCCTAGGCTGATGTGGCTGGGGTCCAAGCCAGTTGACCTGACAGGTGAAGCAGGGCTGAGAAGACTAAGAGAGGCACCGAGGCTCGGAGGAGGAAGAGAAGCTCCAAGTCCGATTTGTCTGATTTTATTCCCAGTTGTTACCTTCCCTTTAGTGTGGCCACTCATGTACAGTGGAAATAGTCGTGGAGACGGAGCACAGCCTCAAGGAGCTCCTGTATTTGTGAGATTGACGTCTATAAAAAGTGCCGTGCATTTGACTGCCCGTGAACGGTTATGAGCGAGAGTCCTGAATTGTGTGTGATAATGTAATCAACGGGTGAACGTTCATCCTGTTTAATGTCTCAGTCGCTATGTGAGGCTGGATGGGATTGAATGCTGAAGTAAAACGTAGTCGCGGGGTGTTTAATGGAGAGGCGACTTGATTGCTCTTTAAGTGCAACATTCTGACACAGGAACAGGCTTCTCAAGAAAAGTGCAGATTTGATGAAAGAGAAACGGCAGAGCATCTTCCACGCTTCTGTTTACACAGTAGACAAATTACTGGATAACTTGAAAGGACTTGGTGTCTTGTCATTAAAGTGTTTTTCATTTTCATAGCATTTTATGGGAATTGAAGTCCGCGCCAGTGGCCTGTAGGCATTCGGACTGCTTGTCCTGGAAACCTTTGGAACTGAGATAATGACGGACTGTGTACACAGCGCAGGTAAAACAGCACAGCTCTGGGACCACTTGAAGAGCAAATGAAAAACTGGATGGCAGGAGCCGACCTGGTGTGCTGTCTCTGAGACTCCCAGTTAAGTAGGCAAACGTATAAAAGAATTACAAAGCACCCCACAAAGTCCTCCTTCGTGTTCCAACTTCCCCAGCATGCACTGCACTTGTGTTTAGCATGACAGGACTACATACTAGAAGCAGAAGGCCTCTCACCTCAACAATTTAAAGCAGTTTTTCTCAACTTTGGTGGGCTTGGGTGGTTCCCCCTTGTTGATTTGGACGTGATTGTCAGCAGGGCTGGGTGTCAAGGACAATTGTCTAAGCTGCAGCCAACCATGCTTCACTGCCAATATAAACGCTAGCCACTCCACAGCCCACTAGTGGCAGCCAACACCCAAAAAGTGGGTCACGACTCAAATGGTTGACAAGCACTGGTGTCAGGTTTCTCCTGTACACCATAAAATCTTCAATTGGCAAGGACTGCATTCTAGCTGAGCAGTCGGGTTGGAACAAAAACCTGCAGCCACTACAGGAATGACTGATCTAACGGACCAGTGGTCGTTCTAGACGAGCTCTCCGCTCCTAAATTAGACATGCATTCCTTCTAGAGAGTGCTGCAGACCCTCTGCTAGATGGGTTTTCAGTATTTTGTCAATGGCGTGGTCCAGAAAACATCCTAGATGGGACAAACAAATCAGGGCAGGGGCCTCTAGCGTCTCACTGTATCAGTAAAACTCACCTTGAAGTGACCGTTCCTGGTATAAACAGCATGATGCTTGTTCCGTTGGCATGTCATACTTAGGTTTTCATGATTTTTCTCCATGTCACGTTGTTCTGTATTTCTAAATAATTTAAAGCGTGGAGGCCTCGTAAGTAAGTGGAAGTGTGTTTTGTAACAGTGCACTGAATTGAACTGAGTTGAGTTATAGGAGGTGTAGCATGAGGCCTTACCCTGTGCTATAACATCTCCCACTGAAAACACATTTTTGAAGAGATTTTTTCCCCCCAGATGGTTTACAGCCATATGTCAAGATGCACGCTGTATGGAATTATCACGTTCTGACGTACTTTGTTTGGCTTCTCAGATTCTGTGGCAAAGTGATGTAGGGTCATGAGCTCCATAATCCTTCAGGCAAGGGATTTCAGTCCTCCTGTACATCTGTCGTGTTTGCTTTGCTGTGCTCGGCCTCCATGTAACATTGCCTTCATTAAGGCTAGTGGACATCAAAATAGCATTCTGGCCCTAAGCATAAGGAGTGTTCAGAAGAGAAGAACGGAGCAGTAAAGAAAAGATTAGCAGGATATGTTCAGGAAGGCTTCAAGAAATGATTGCCAAATGCAGATTTGTTTAACAGATATACTCAGCATGGGAATTGTCCCATTAGCCCACAATGAACGCTAACCCTCAGATTTTCTTTCTGCTGTATTATTAATTTCTTCCCATTGGATTACTTAACTTTCTACATATACTAACTGAAATACCCAGCGTTTCCCGGGAGGAAAATAAAGTTGTTTTTTTTTTTAATTGTTTGAGAAAAATATAATTAAAAAAGCACAACTTTAAAATTAAAAATAAATTAACAAACAATCAAGACTCACTAATGTGCTTGTCTTGCTATCTTGTATGTATGTTACCATCCAGTTGACCATCGGAAACGGCCAACTCTATTTAATTTCAAAAGCAACAGGCGGGCACGAGTGGTGGTGCTCAAACATAAAGAATGCTGGCAGTCCCCTCCGATTTGCCCTCTGGTGATCATTCCAAGTGTCAACTGGATGAGAACATGAATACAAGATTGTAAGATCACCCCCACTGTACTCAAAAGGAGGTGGGTTAGGGTTGATTTCACCCTGCAGTATTTTTAGTCGACCAATGAAAAACATATGTACCCGGTTTCATGAAAATTGCTCCAGCTGTTCGAACAGACATACACACACACAGCCATATCTATAATAATAAAAGGCAAAGCCCTCACTCACTCACTCACTCACTCACTCACTCAATCACTCACTGACTCATCACTAATTCTCCAACTTCCCATGTGGGTGGAAGGCTGAAATTTGGCAGGTTCATTCCTTACAGCTTCCTTACAAAAGTTGGGCAGGTTTTGTATCGAAATTCTACACGTAATGGTCATAACTGGAAGCTATTTTTCTCCATTTACTGTAATGGAGATGAGCTTGAACGCCCTGGGGGCGGAGTTTCGTGTGACATCATCACGCCTCTCACGTAATCACGCAGTACGTAGAAAATCAGGAAGACCTCCAAAAAGCGCTGAAGAAAACATGCATTATATAATTGAGAAGGCAGCGAAACAATAAGAAGCGAGCGAGTGACATATACAACCATATTGATGAGTTCTGCTACTTCGGAAACAAAGCACGATGTAAACCTACACTTTAAATTAAGTTCATAGACAGGCTGCCGCTGGCGTTTGTAATTTAGTGCCTGCCCATATAAGGCCGTCCGTCAGCGGCAATCCAATAGCAAACTCCCACTAAATATTCACGGGTTAAGGACTGTGCTTATGGAGAGGAAGATGAGATGGTCAGGGTGGTGTTTGACACAAACTCAGCGAAACTGCGAGAGAAAGTTTTAAGTGTCAGGACTAAGGTAACATTAAATACAGCCATGGACATAGCACGAGATGGCACCAGCACAACTGGGAACTTCGCTGCATGTACACCGAGTGGCTCACGTGAACTGACGCAGTGCACAGATAAAAGGCAACAGTTCCAAGGAGCGCTGAACAAAAACCGAATTACACAATTGAAAAGGCAGCAAAAAATATGAAGCGTCTGATACATAGAATCATATTCATAAGTGCAGCTACTGCGGAAACAAAGCACACGGTGGAAAAAGTGAATGTCCCGCTAAAGGAAGACAGTGTAAAAAACCCGTGCATGCAGTTTGTCACATCTCAGATAAAGAGGAAGACGAGCTGTTTATTGATGCAGTAAGAAACTAATCGATGAATGAAACCTGTCATCTTTACAACGATTGACAAACACGGAATGTAACTTGAACACAACACATCCTACAAATACGAACCTGATTGAAAGAAATAATGATAATCAAATCCTTGATGACAGCAACACTCAGTAACACTCACAAAACAAATACTGTATATTGACAGTCATGTTACGTTATTTTTAAAATGTTCCCTTTTCTTTTTCATAACTTCTACTTCTCCACTGCGATACGCGGGTATATATTTAAATGTATATATATCCCCCGATCTACAGTACATACTCGCATAGACAAGCCACACGCTGTGGCTATTGTAGAGTCTTCGCCTCTAATGCGGACATTCGAGGTTCGATTCCCGAGAGGGGATGCACTGAGTATGTACGCTCGTTATCCGATTCATTTTACCTTCGCATCTTCTTGGTTTGGGACGTATGAAAAATATTCGGTTAACGCAGAATCATGTTACGCTATTTTTAAAATGTTTCCCTTTATTAGCACAAGCACAGCTGAGAAGCTTCGATGCATGTCCTCCATAACGCGTTAAAAAAATAACGCATTTAATCACACTTTCAATTCCAAGCAAACGGGAACTTTTGTCAATGCATGATTTCCTGGTACATCCATTACACTGATGCACACATCACAGCTACAAAAATGTTAGAGTCGGAATAAAGCGCGTTCCTACGACTGATCATTTCGACTTCCAGCGAAGCCTTGATAAAAGCATGGTTTTGTGCACACTGAAAAGCAAGCAAAATTAGATGCATTACAGAAAGCGGACTTTGTGGCTCTTACTGGGGATCATTGGACTTCCGTGACCGTTAGTAATTCTAAATACATCTAATTACAAAATGTTCAATGATCACACTGTTTTAGCCTAATGTACAAAATAATTTTGGCTAATGTTACTCAGAGTTTAAAGATTAAGTTGGTCAAATTACCTTTTATGTTTCTGACTTATTTTTTTAAGAAGAAAACTGCACTTTATGTTGAAATTTTGGTTATTATTATTTAAAGACAATACTATTCTGAAAATCTACTTAAAGTACTTAAACTACCACTTTATTTTTAAGTCTGCCCAATTTTAACCAGGGATGATATTTTTGTTTCTGTTTTGAATTCAAATGCAGTTTAAAGGCTTTTTTTTTCAGAAATTAAAACAGCTTCAGTTTACAATATTCATGTACATGTCTATTATTTGATTCTGTCGCCCACTAAAACACTTTTAAATTAAAAAAAACATTTGCGATTTGGGGCAAATTTACGTGTGCGATTACATACGATTAATCAAGATTAATTCTTACACAGCCTCTAATTAATTGGATTAATTTTTTAATCGAGTCCCACCCCTAATATATATATATGTGGATATATATATGTAGATTTGTATATATATGTGTATATACAGTATATATGTAGATATGTATATGTGTATATACAGTATGTATATATATGTATGTGTGTATATGTGTATATATATATATAACTGTGTATATATATGTGTATAGATGTATATATATATATATATATATATATATATATATATATATATATATATATATATATATATATATATATATATATATATATATGTATAGTGTCAGTGTCAGTGTGTGTGTATATATATATATATATATATATATATATATGCCAGCAACACTCATGACAATGACAAAACAATTACATTGTCAATCATGTTACGTTATTATTAAAATGTTTCCTTTCTTTTTACTTCTCGCTGCCAATCACAGGTATTTTGCTATATATATATATATATATATATATATATATATATATATATATATATATATATATATATATATATATATATATATATATATATATATATATATATATATACATATATATATATATAAATATATATATATAAATAGATAGATATGACAACAACACTCAATATCAATGACAAAACAATTACATTAACAATCATCTTACGTTATTTTTAAAATGTTTGCTTTTCTTTTTCATAACTTCTTTAACACACTACTTCTCCGCTGCGAAGCGCGGGTATTTTGCTAGTTTTATACATACAGTCCTATGAAAAAGTTTGGGAACCCCTCTTAACTCTTTGGATTTTTGTTTCTCATTGGCTGAGCTTTCAAAGTAGCAACTTCCTTTTAATATCTGACATGCCTTATGGAGACAGGAGTATTTCAGCTGTGACATTAAGTTTATTGGATTAACAGAAAATATGCAATATGCATCATAACAAAATTAGACAGGTGCATAAATGTGGGCACCACAACAGAGATGTGACATCAATACTTAGTTGAGCCTCTCGATGCTGTCCTCCTATAGCCTGTGATGAGTGTCTGGATTCTCGATGGAGGTATTTCTGACCATTCTTCATACAAAATCTCTCCAGTTCAGTTCAATTTGATGGACAGCCTGCTTCAAGTCATCCCATAGATTGTCAATGATATTCAAGTCAGGGGACTGTGATGGCCTTTCCAGAACATTGGACTTCTCCCTCTGCATGAATGCCTTTGTAGATTTCCAACTGTGTTTTGGCTCATCGTCTTGTTGGAATATCCAACCCCTGCTTAAGTATCTTCAACTTTGCGACTGATGCTTCAACATTATCCTGAAGAATTTGTTGATATTGAGTTGAATTAATCAAACCCTCGACTTTAACAAGGGCCCCAGTCCCTGAACTAGCCACACAGCCCCACAGCATGATGGGACCTCCACCACATTTGACAGGAGGTAGCAGGTGTTTTTCTTGGAATGCGGTGTTCTTCTTCCACCATGCAAAGTGCTTTTTGTTCTGACCAAATAACTCCATTTGTGTCTCATCAGTCCAAAGCACTTTGTTCCAAAATGAATCTGGCTTCTCTAAATGAGCATTTGAGACAACAAGCGACTCTGTTTGTGGCGTGAGTGCAGAAAGGGCTTCTCTCTCATCACCCTGCCATACAGATGTGCTGAATTGCAGAACGGTGTACAGATACACCATCTGCAGTGCGATGTTCTTGCAGGTCTTTGGAGATGATCTGTGTGTCGTCTGTCGCCATTCTCACAATCCTGCAAATATGCCGCTCCTGTATTTTTCTTGGCCTACCAGACCTGCTGTGTTTAACAGCAAATGTGCCTGTGGCCTTCCATTTCCTTATTCCATTCCTTACAGTTGAAACTGACAGTTAAACTGCTGAGATGGCTTTTTGTAGCCTTCCCTTAAACCAGGAGACTCAACAATCTCTGTTTTCTGATCTTTGGAGAGTTGCTTTGAGGATCCCATGCTGTCTGTCGCTCTTCAGAGGAGAGTCAAAGTGAAGGAAGCACAACTTGCAATTGACCACCTTAAATACCTTTGACCACTCATGATTGGACACTCCTGTCTGTGAAGTTCAAGGCTTAACGAGCTCAGCCAACCAAGTCATCAGCATTGAGCAGTGACAGGCATTCAAATCAGCAAAATCACAAAGGGACCAAAATTTTTGCACAGCCAGTTTTTCACATTTGGTTTAATTTCATACAACTAAATACTGCGTCACTAAAAATCTTTGTTCGGAAAACACCGCAGTACTCAGATGTTCCTGGAAAATGAAAGTCATACCACAGTTATCTTTTTTTATTGAAAGGAGAGTCAATTATTATGCAGGCTGACAGGGGTTCCCAAACATTTTCATATGATTGTATATATAGATAACTGTACCTTGTGGCTGCAACCACATAGTAATGAAACAGGACAAACTTTAAAAATGAATAGACGTTGACACAGGAGAGTGTTCCCCGCATGAGGAGAAAAGCACATGGCCGTGATATCTCTGGCAATCAGCAGCTACCCTCAAAGACACACATAGCTCTGATCTCTCTCTCAAAAACGTTAAAGCTTACTCCTTAACAATCTGTAGATGATCATATCTGTTGAACAAAGAGGCATCGCTAGCTAAGCGGAGGCAACACATGGCGAAACGAAGAAACAAAGTGAATGAGGAAGGCCCCGTCCCCCTGCTCTCGGCCCACAGCCACTCTCTTGGATTTGTATAAATACATCGGTACCGCAAGCGAATTATGGTACTTATTGCGATGAGAAAAGTCGCAAAATCAACCGGAAAGTTCAAGCACATTGTAGAAAACAACCAGATCTAAATCCGTTAAGTTATTCTCTCATGAAATGCGGACAGACATACAGACAGAACGCACTTGGACCACAAAATTTTTTAAGCCGTTTCTTACTGAGCTCCTATGGGTCAAGGGTAACCTGCATTCCAAATTTCAAGTCCCAAGTCCTCATGTTTCATAAGATTTTGTGATGAGCAAGACTGTGGTATTTGGCTTTTGTATATACAGCATATAGATAAAGATTCTAACTTAATTGCCCTCCCCTTTTAAACAAGGCGTGTTTATGAATTTTCAGACATTTGTAAAGTTTTGGTTTTTTTTTTGGCAGAGACCCAGTCTCTTTATTCCAGTCCCCATTGATCAGGACATAGCCAGGATACAGGTGCTGATTACTGAATAATTCAAAATTAATAAGACATCTATACTAATAAAAGGCAAAGCCCTCACTCACTCACTCACTCATCACTAATTCTCCATTTCCCGTGTAGGTAGGAGGCTGAAATTTGGCAGCTCATTCCTTACAGCTTACTAACAAAAGTTAGGCAGGTTTAATTTTGGAATTCTACGTGTAACGGTCATAACTGGAACCTACTTTCGACCATATATACGGCCATAGCCTGCAGCGCAGTCGCCATGTGAGGAGGAGTTGCGTCCCGCATCATCACGCCTCCCACGTAATTGAGTGCCTGCCCATATAAGGTAAATATTCGCGGGTGAAGGACTGTGCTTATGCAAACGAAGATGTGATGGTCAAGGGTTTGGCACAAACTCAGCGAAAGTGCAAGAGAAACTTTTAAGTGCCGGATCTTAGCTAACATTAAATAAAGCTGTGGACAATGCAAGATCACACAAGAGAGCGGCTCACGTGAACAGACTGTGAACGCAGTACGTAGAGAACAAAGAAGAGCTCCAAAGAGCGCTGAAAACAAAAACGCATTACACAATTGAGAAGGCAGCAAAAGAATATGAAGCGAGTGACACATACAAGCGTATTCATAAGTGCAGAAACAAAGCACGGTGTAAACCTTAAGTTCAAATTAAGTTTATAGACACGCTACCGCTGGCGTTTGTCATGCCTAAGACGAATATGATATTTGTGAGATACATGTTTAATGAGAAGACACGAGGTATAAACGAGACTTTGGATCACTTTGGAACTAAATTAAAATTGCTGGTGAAGGGCTGTGCTTATGCAAACAAAAATGAGATGGTCAGGGATAGAATAGTGTTTGGCACAAACTCAGCAAATGTGCGAGAGAAACTTTTAAGTGCCGGGTCTGAGCTAACATTAAATAATTGCTGGTGCAGGACTGTGCTTATGCAAACGAATAGAAAGCAAATGTTACGTTATTTTTAAAATGTTTCCTTTTCTTTTTCATAACTTCTTTAACACACTTCTTCTCCGCTGCGAAGTGCGGGTATTTTGCTAGTAGAAAATAAATCTTGAACTCTACACTAGAAAGCACAAACCACTCGGTATAACATATCCAGCGTTGTATATACAGGTTAGCGTGTACCCTTTGCACCTCATGTCCTACCAACAGCTAACAGCCAATACGCATGCCAGTGGAAGGCAGGAAGGCTATTAGCATGAATAACATTTTGGCGGCCCTCTGCTTACCTTACACTCACACATCCAGACTTTTAAAGTCAGCTGCCCATTTTGGGCCTGTGTAGGCCAAGGCTTGCAGGCAGTAGTTATTGACTGGCTGACTTGGAAGAGTCTCATCTGGACGGTCCTGTGATGGTTCTGGCCTGCTTTGTGGAGTATGTTTTCATCATGTTTGTAACTCCACAGCACAGCAGGGTAAAGCCAATCCGGTGAGCTCAGACCTGTGTAATGTTTAAGCCCGCTCCCTGTTGTTTTGAGCTTTGTTGTGGCAGGAATCCTAAATCTGAGTTGCAGACAGTTCTCAATTTTCTCCATATACTCTTACCCAATGTCTCATCCCCACTTCTCGATATTCTAGTGTTGGATCGGCCTCAATACCAGCACCCTGACCTCAATACTGGCACCTAAATGGTTCCGAAACAAAAAGTGGATCATTCTAAAACTCGCTGTTTTTATCCAGCTTCCCTGTTGATACTGAACTGTGAAGTCCTGACTATATTAAAGCAATGTTTGTTCCCTGTGATGTCCTGATCACATCAAACCATGTAGTTTCGTTTTGTTAAGTTTACAGAACTGATTTTTTTTCTACAAAACCACTAGCGAATGTTTTTGAGAGAATTGAGAGGAAAGCTGATGTCTACTTTTGGTACCAAAAATCCCCAGATGCTGGCACCATACTGTTTTAAAATGTGGCACATTGGTAGTACTTTTGCTGTGCAGCAAGGAGATCATGGGTTTGCATCATGTGCTTTCCTATGTGGGTAGCACTTTGAGTAGTGAGAAAGCACAATTTAAATATAATTATTATTATTAATAAAATTTGGGTTCTTTGGTACATTTCCAGGACCGGTATATCACACAACCCTACCATATACTTCATTAGTGCAAAAATATAACAGAATTTCTGCAGGTGACATGACCAGGTGTTGTATTTGGTGTCTGAGGTGTACAACGTGAATGGTAAAGGCGACAGGCCTGTGGTGCTCCAGTCCTTGAGCCTCACAGATTTCAGTCTGCCTGACAGAGGACTTCTCGCCATTAGTTCTTGAAATGTCTTTTGCCCTTCTGAAGCAAGTTGTGTTTCTAGATTCAGAAATCAGCGAGTTGCTGGCTGCTGTTCATCAGACAAACATACATATTTTAGCAAGAAACTCTGATTGCCCCTAGCAGCATTACATGGCGAAGGTGGAGTCTCAGCTCACTCATTTTATTATCCACAAGCATTTACACAAATCAACTAGACAGGAGGACCCCATGTTCTCTCAAAGCGCCTTTGGCCTTTAAATGTAAAATTTTATGGCTCCCTAGCTGGCACACCTCCTTGCCGAGATCAGCCCTAAGTAAGGCCTCCAGCAGGACACTTACAGCCCCTCTTTCTAATTAACTCGAGGTGTGTCTCTGTCTGTTCGAGCAATTCCAGACTTTCAGGGCGCTGTATGAAGCAGAAAAGAGGCAACCAAAATAAGAACATGCAGATTTGCTAGAAGCGCGTCAAGACAGAGAAGTTTATGTAAAGAATTTTAGGACATTGTGACTGCTGTCTTGACACCAGGCTCATTTCTAGGGATGCTCACATCTGCTCATCGATTTCATGTTACTGGATCGGCCCATTCACATTCCAGTTTTTTTTTTCTTTTAACCTTTTTAAAAATTTCTTACACTAAGCTCCTGCATAACCAGACACATAGAAGCCTTCTGGACTTCTCTAGTGCCTTCAACACCATCCAACCTCTGCTCCTCAGGGACAAGCTGACAGAGATGGGAGTAGATTCACACCTGGTGCCATGGATCGTGGACTATCTTACAGACAGACCTCAGTATGTGCGTCTCGGTAACTGCTGGCGCTGCAGGGGACTGGACTTTCTCCGGTCCTGTTCAGCTAACATACATCAGACTTCCAATACAACTCGGAGTCCTGCCACGTGCAAAAGTTCACTGACGACACTGCTATGGTGGGCTGCATCAGGAGTGGGCAGGAGGAGGAGTATAGGAACCTAATCAAGGACTTTGTAAAATGGTGCGACTCATACCACCTACACCTGAACACCAGCAACACCAAGGAGCTGGTGGTGGACTTTAGGAGGCCCAGGCCCCTCATGGACCTCGTGATCATCAGAGGTGACTGTGCAGAGGGTGCAGACCTAGAAATACCTGGGAGTGCAGCTGGATGATAAATTGGACTGGACTGCCAACACTGATGATCTGTGCAAGAGAGGACAGAGCCGACTATACTTCATTAGAAGACTGGCGTCCTTCAACATCTGCAATAAGATGCCGCAGATGTTCTATCAGACGGTTGTGGTGAGCGCCATCTTCTACACGGTGGTGTGCTGGGGAGGCAGCATAAAGAAGAGGGACAAACTGGTGAGGAAGGCAGGC
Source organism: Polypterus senegalus (assembly GCF_016835505.1). NCBI lineage: Eukaryota > Metazoa > Chordata > Cladistia > Polypteriformes > Polypteridae > Polypterus > Polypterus senegalus. Next base: position 305,142,042 of record NC_053156.1, read on the forward strand.
TCTATTGTAGGCACGGAGCTGGACAGTTTGACATCCGTGGCAGAGTGACGGGCGCTAAATTTCTTTGCATAAAGTCTTGTCTCGCGGGGATTACACTTTCACCAAACAATCTTTTAATTCTCGCGGATATGACTCTTCATAGAAACACTACTTTTCCCTAATGGCAACATGAATTAAACCATCTACAAGTCTCTGACTTAAAGTATAAATCTGAACAATATATTCAATCTATTTTTGCTGTTCCATTATTTCACTGAGTAATAATTTCCGTTTGTTTGTGCTAAAGCGATCTTTACTATCCTTTTTTTGAGACTTTCAAATTGTTGTACTTCCATTATCTCTAACCTGCTCTGCATGTTTACCACGCCAACGTTTTTGAATTCTTTATGATGTTCTACTTTGTCATCTACTCTTTGTCATTTATTTACGGCCCCGGGCACGCGTGGTTAAATCTCTTGGCACAAAATCTCGTCTCATTGGACATGACACTGTCTCTCTGAGAAAGTCTCGTCTCCCAAGATTTTTTTTGATTATAATAGAGATATATTGGTCATGGGTATGACGTTAAACTGCATCCGGCCCTGCAAGCGGTCCTCCGACTTGTAGGGAAAACATGGGGTTGGTGGCAGGATTGGTAGTCCAGCCACCTTAAAAACTTTACGCAGCTCTGAAATTGCAGACAGGACTCGTCTCTGCTCTGCACTGCTTGCATTATGAAGGTAGTGGAAGAGTCGAAGCCGCTAGAGAGCCAATGGAGTTGGGACTGATGTGGTGCTGAGGCGTCGCCCACTGCACAGCAGTACTTGGGTCCCAATTTGAGGTGGGCCATCAGGGTAGCTGCATGGAATGTCTTGTCTCTCCAGCATGGTGATCATCTTCCTCTGCTTTCAAAATTGCTTTGTAAACTCAGCATTTCAGTGGCAGCACTCTCTGAGGTACGCAGACCTGGGACTGGCCAGATCTCTGTAGATGCGTACACCTTTTAGTGGTTTGGTCACTCTGATGACCATCATACTCAGGGAGTAGCTGTTGCTTTGGTAGATTGTCTCCTTCTGATGGTGTCCTATGTCACTCCTTTCAATGAGCGCATTATGAGGCTGAGGTTAAGGCGCTCTTTGGGTGCCTTGTCTGTTGTCTCAGTGTATGCTCTGACTGCAGTGAGGGTGTCATCTTATTTGCACTTCGCCCGATGGTTGATGGGTGCCCTTGAGGTGACACTCCACTAGTCATGTGATGACTGGCATTGACAGGGCTGGCTATGAGGATTGTGTCACTCCACATAGGTTCTTCTTCTTCCATGACTTTGCAAAAGGTCAGGGGCTGCGGATCGTTAGACCATTGGACTTGGTACTTCAGTACTGATGGTGCGATGATGGAGATCGATCATATCCTCATGAGCAAGCACTGGGGGCTCCTATAGAGCTGCAGGGTCTACAAAAGTGCCCAGTTTGTGAATTCTGACAACAAACTTCCAGAAGGCCACCATCTACGAGAAGAATGAAGCTGGACGTGGCCAGACCCCAAGATCTGGGTGTTTATAATGAGTTTGCACACAGTTTGTGTGAGGAACTTGCAGACTTGGGTGTGACTGCCGATCCTAATGTGATGTGGGAGACAGCGGCTGTGGGGCATCTGTTGGTGAAGAAAGATTCACTGATCTTGACTTTGCCAACAGTGCTGTGATCTTCACTGAGTCAATGGAGGCTCTGATCAGGGCTCTTGAGAGACTGAGTGAGGGGTCTGAGTTTCTGGGCTTGTGAGGGTCCTGATAAAAACCAAGATCCAGGGCTTTAATGACTCCTTGGGCACAGCCATCAGCAGTGTGTCTCTCCGCGGAGAGAGCGTCAACCACGTTGAGAGGTTTACTTACCTTGGCAGTGACATTCATGTATCTGGTGACTCTTCCTATGAAGTCTGTAGACGGACTGGGAGAGCATGGGGTTCATGAGGTCACTGGAAAGGGGTGTGTGGCGCTCCTAATATGTCTTTTGAGTCCTGGTGCTTCCTGCTTAGCTATGTATGGTTGTGAGACTTGGACGCCATCATTAATTGCACTGAAGCTTTTGTACTGTTAAAGTATACATTTATTACGTTGTATATTTATACAGGTGTATGTTTTTTTTACGTTCCCGTATGCGCAGTATAGAGAAAGTTTAGTAATCACAAAAAAAGTCGACCTCGAGATGAATTTTCACATTTCATGCACTCCTGAACACGTTTTGACCTTTTTTGCAATTATGTCTGTGTGTGTTTGTCTGTCTTTATGTATGTGCAGAAACACAATAACTTGAGAACGCCTTGAGCGAAATAAATGAGTTTTGGCATATGGATGTTAATATCAAAATGTTAGTCTTCTGTCAACTTTTGGGCAACATACGTCAACCGGAAGTGGTACTTTACCTGAACACATTTCAAGATTTTTCAAAGAAACTGGTACTTAGTTTAAATAAACAATTAATTTAAATTTTGTACAGTAGGTTTCCATGTGAAATTTTATTATAAGAAGAGAAAAATCATTGAAATTTTGTGTCGTTGTGAATTAAGGTAAGAAACACATATAGAATTTCACCTTAATCGGATAACTGGAAATTATATCTTAACAGGTATCAGCATCGTTAACTGCACATTAGACAAATGAGAGACAAGTAATTTAAATGTTTTATGATCATTACTTATCGTTAGATATAAAACTTGACCTTGATCAGGTGACTGAAAGTGGTGTATAACTGACCACAGAAAACAATGAGATTTGAAATTTCAGTTTGATCAGATAACCGGAAGTAGTTCTTTGCCATATAAACTGGCATCATAAACAAAGACAGGCAGATTGGCACTCATCGATGCCCTTTACAAATTAACTAACTATTGTTAGTATACAGAAGTCTACGTCCAACGTTTGGTATGGATCATTGTGACACATCTGGTATAATAAAAGCCTCATAGGATTGACGTTTTTATGGGCATCAAATTTGTGTCTACTGTTTTACGCAGAACTAGGAATGTTCCAGAATTGAACCCACCACTTGGATTGGCAGGCGTTATTTCAATCTGATTTCTTGATAGATGATTCTGTGATATTGTTGAAGCAGGTTTATCTGTTAAACAGATTATCATATTTCAACATTTAGGTGCTTGTTACTATCCTTCTTAATGCAAATTGTGCTCCTCAGTTGTTTTGAGCTCTGTTTTTTTTAATTTTACTATTTGATTTTTTTGGTTTTGTGCTTAAAATACAGTACATTCAGTGATTTAATAGAGTTTGTGAAATTTTCTTCATTGTGCTGTTCCTGAATTTCCACGAAAGGTTATGAATTCATTGGTGAAATGACATAACTTAGTTTTAGTAATTATTTGTATTCAATACTTATCACGTACAGTTGGCTTCATATGAACACTAACAGTTTGGAAGTTTGTTTTTCATTGTTTCATGTTATTTTGTCAACAAAAGAAATTTGTTTTATTGGTAATTATGGTGATTGTTTAAACTAATTAAAAAAAATTATATTACGATCAATGAAATCATTGTCATCATTTTTCATTTTTAATTATAGATAGTCTTAAAAATGTAGAAATTTGCATACCGTACCTGTCTGATTTGCGCTGTGCATTTGCTTCTTTCTCCTTACGTTTAATTCCATGAATTGTATTTCATATACAGTATGTTTTGATCTTTCACCAGTTTTGTACTTTTTGTGAATGAATTGGCATTTCTTCTTGTTTTCCATATTTTTTGGATTGCCTGACCTTTTTTTTAAACATACATTGTGATAATGATGAGACACGGGTATCTTAAAGATTTGGGGCAGCCAACCGTATATTATTCCACATCTACGAAAACAGGTTGTAAATTGAACAGAGATGTTCACTGGTTTGAGTCCAAGACAGAACTGACTAGATGTAAGCAAGATGGCGGCTTTAAAGGCCTGCCCATACAGGAAGTGAGGTCATCATTGGGCCCGGAACCAGAAGTGATGTTGTCTGGCACGGATGTGACGTCTTCAGAGGCACCAGAACCTGGTGGGATTTCCAGAGAATGGTCTGCAAGGAACTGAGAAACAAAGTCAGCACATCTCACCACCCCCTGGTCTGGTGTAGAATTACAATTACCATATTCAACCCCTTTAGCTGCCTACTAATCGCACGCGTGTGACAACGTTTAATTTTTTATTTGAAAATGAGAGTTAAAAAGCAAATAGCATTGCAAAGGCAGAACAAAATAAATTAGTTGTATCCACGTTTACGCTCTGGTTTTTCATATAAACAGAATGTGTTGAAAGAAGAGTTAAAGACAGGGCTAGAATAATTTATCATTTTGGGAATATCTAATATAATATTCATCTTATTTAGACACAGTTTATTAACTATGTTGCACGTATTATTATTTTTTTAATTGTCATTGAGCTTGCTGGTTTGGTTATCATGATACCTCGCGTAAAGGAGCACCATAAACCTGTATGTACTTCTAGGACATATTAATGTAAAGAACTTCATGTGAATTTGTGCTACAGAAATGAATGTTGTAGCTCTGGTTTTGGTTTCGCCTTTGGATTGTGTTTTTGGGACGTTATTTGCCTGGGATTGCCTTCCTGATGGCTCTTTTATGCCTTTCGTGCTCTTCAGAGCTTCTTAATGGGATGGAGCATTTTTGTAGTAATAAATCTTTGTACTTCTAAAGATTCTGTGCTTGCTCTTATTATTAGCTGGGGTTTGATGGTGATATCCTTCTCTAGTGGGCATTTTTGGAAGTGTTTTTGGAGCTTATTGGGACTTATGTGCTTTGGGACTCCTAATCCACAACGCCCAGCGGCCGACCTTTATACCCCATGACCCCTGACCTCACTTAGTTCATGAACTCTGCCATTGCCACAACTGATTGGCAAACATCAATGAAAACTGGACAAATATTAAATACTAGCAAAATACCCGCGCTTCGCAGCGGAGAAGTAGTGTGTTAAAGAAGTTATGAAAAAGAAAAGAAAACATTTTAAAAATAACATAACCTGATTGTCAATGTCATTGTTTTGTCACTGTTATGAGTGTGGCTGTCATCAAGGATTTGATTATCATTATTTCTTTCAATCAGGTTCGTATTTGGAGGACGTGTTTGTCAACCGTTGTAAAGATAACAGGTTTCATTCATCGAAGTGTTCACTACCCAAATTGCTCCTCGTGAATGTAAGATGTTTAACAGGCATTCCCAGTATTAACTTGTGCTAAACGTACCATGGTGTGACGTAAGGGGAACTGACTGTAAAAAGGCAAGGAGGCGCGTATTTTGAACGAAAAGGGAGAAGAAAAACTGTTTAAATAAAGAGCTAGGAAGGTGCATGGAAAGAAGCAGCCAGCGGTAAAGCAAGGAAGACTCCGTAATAAGGACAGTTGGGTGCACGTAGAAGGTGTAACAATAAGATTGTGAAGCCTTATGATAATGTTCCCGCACGGAGGATTTAGAGAGACGCACTGGGAGAAGTATAGAATAGGGAAGCCTGTGTGACTGTTCTGCTCTTCTCCTTCGACAGTTCTGTGGCTCTGCATATTTGTATGCACCTCTTTAAAGTCAGTTTGGCTTCTCTCAGTAATCTTTGTTGCAAACTTGCATATTTTCTCCCCTTGCCTGATTTCTTGAAAAAAATCTGAACCTCTCTACAGTTTCGTTTATTTTCGGGATGTAATGTTCATCAAATTTACGTATCATCAAGTTCATGGTCAACTCATCAGGTCTTACATCACCGGTCAGCGCCTGACACAATTTTCTGCTGCTCTCTCCAATAACATAACGGAATAATCTGACCTTAGTGTTTTCCTCTGCCTCCGGCATTGCAAGTTTTGTGTATAATGTGAACTCGTCCTTCCATGTTCTCCATGACTTCGCCAGGTCTTTAGCATCGAGGCTTTATACCTTATGTCTTCTCATTACACTTGTATCTCGCGAATATCTTGTGCGATCTTGCGATGTCCACGTCTGTATTTCATTTTAGCACAGACCCGGCACTTAAAAGTTTCTCTCGCACTTTCGCTGAGTTTGTGCCAAATACCACCCTGACCATCTCATCTTCGTTTGCATAAGCACCAGCAATTTTAACTTAGCTACAAAGTGATCAAAAGTCTCATTTATACCCTACGTCCTCTCAGTAAACTTGTATCTCGCGAATATCGTATTCGTCTTAGGCATGACAAACACCAGCGGCAGCGTGTCTATGAACTTAATTTAAACTTAAGGTTTACACCGTGCTTTGTTTCCTCATTAGCTGCACTTATGAATATGCTTGTATGCGTCACTCACTTCGTATTTTGCTGCCTTCTCAATTGTGTAATGCGTTTTTTGAACAGGTTTCATTCATTGAAGTGATCACTACCCAAATCGCTACTCGTGAATCTAAGACGTTTAACAGGCATTCCCGGTATTAAGTTGTGGATTTGCCTGCGAATATTTAGTGGCTGTGTAGCTATGAACGTAATTTAAACTTAAGCTTTACACCTTGCTTTCCTGTTGATATGTGTACAAAGGCTTGTTCAGCGTCAGAGGGTTTCCACAGTAGCTGCACTTATGAATATGCTAAGCACAGTCCTTCACCCGCGAATATTTACCTTATATGGGCAGGCACTCAATAACGTGGGAGGCGTGATGATGCGGGACGCAACTCCGCCTCACATGGCGACCGAGCTGCAGGCTATTACAGTATATGGATGAAAGTAGGTTCCAGTTATGACCGTTATGCATAGAATTTCGAAATGAAACCTGCCTAACTTTTGTAAGGAAGCTGTAAGGAATGAGCTGCCAAATTTCAGCCTTCCACCTACACGGGAAGTTGGAGAATTAGTGACGAGTGAGTCAGTCAGGGCTTTGCCTTTTATTAGTATAGATATATATACTGTGTGTGTGTATGTATATATATATATATATATATATATATATATATATATATATATATATATATATATATATATATATATATATATATATATATGGTAATAAGGTGCAATATATGCGCCCAACCCAACACAGACTGACACTGGAGGCATGTGTAAAAGTAAATAAGCTTTTATTTTTCTTCACCTGTGGCCCACGTCTTCCCTGTGTCCCTCAGCCACAACACAGTCCCCCAAGCACCAACAAGTTACAGGCACAACTAAACTCTTCAGGTCCTACAAGTATTTGCAAAAAGCAGTGACCCAATCCTGAGTCCACCAAACCAGACCCCTTCAACACCCTGGCTGCGCCTAGAAATTCTGTCCATAAAAGTTATGAACAGAATCGGTGACAAAGGGCAGCCCTGGTGGAGTCCAACTATCATTGAAAACGGGTTCGACTTTCTGCCGTCAATGCGGACCGAGCTCTGACACTGATCGTACAGGGACCGAACAGCTCTTATCATGGGGTCCGGTACCCCATACTCCCGGAGCACCACCCACAGGGTTCCCCGAGGGACACGGTTGAACGCCTTTTCCAATTCCACAAAACACATGTAGACTGGTTGGGCAAACTCCCATGCACCCTCCAGGATTCTGCTAAGGGTGTAGAGCTGGTCCACTGTTCCACGACCAGGATGAAAACCACACTGTTCCTCCTGAATCCGAGGTTCACTATCCGACGGACCCTCTCTCCAGAACCCCAATAGACTTTTCCAGGGAGGCTGAGGAGTGTGATCCCTCTATAGTTGGAACACACCCTCCGTCCCCTTTTAAAGAGGGGACCACCACCCCGGTCTGCCAATTCAGAGGCACTGTCCCGATGTCCATGCGATGTTGCAGAGATGTGTCAACCAAGACAGTCCTACAACATCCAGAGCCTTAAGGAACTCCGGGCGTATCTCATCCACCCCCGGGGCCCTGCCACCAAGGAGTTTTTTGACCACCTCGGTGACTTCAGTCCCAGAGATGGGAGAGCCCACCCCAGAGTCCCCAGGCTCTGCTTCCTCATTGTAAGGCATGTTAGTGGGATTGAGGAGGTCTTCAAAGTACTCCCCCCACCGATCCACAACGCCCGAAGTGAGGTCAGCAGCGCACCATCCCCACCATATACGGTGTTGACACTGCACTGCTTCCCTCCTGAGACGCCGGACGGTGGACCAGAATCTCCTCGGCCGTCTGAAAGTCGCTCTCCATGGCCTCCAAACTCCTCCCATGCCCGAAGTTTTGCCTCAGCAACAACCGGCCGCGATTCCGCTTGGCCTGCCGGTACCTATCAGCTGCCTCCAGAGACCCACAGGACAAAAAGTCCTATAGGACTCCTTCTTCAGCTTGATGGCATCCCTCACCGCCGGTGTCCACCAACAGGTTCGGGGATTGCCGCCATGACAGGCACCGACCACCTTGCGGCCACAGCTCTGGTCAGCTGCCTCAACAATAGAGGGAAGGAACATGGCCCATTCGGACTCAATGTCCCCACCTCCCTCGGGGCGTGGGTTGAAGTTCTGCCGGAGGTGGGAGTTGAAGCTACTTCTTACAGGGGATTCTGCCAGCCGTTCCCAGCAGACCCTCACAACACGCTTGGGCCTACCAGGTCTGACCGCATCTTCCCCACCATCGAAGCCAACTCACCACCAGGTGGTGATCAGTTGACAGCTCCCCCTCTCTTCACCCGAAAGTGGTCCACAACACGACCACAAAGTCGATCATCACTGAGGCCTAGGGTGTCCTTGTGCCAATTACACATATGAACACCCCTATGCTTGAACATGGTGTTCATTATGGACAACCCGTGACGAGCACAGAAGTCCAATAACAAAACACCGCTCAGGTTCAGATTGGGGGGGCCATTCCTCCCAATCACGCCCTTCCAGGTCTCACTGTCATTGCCCACGTGAGCATTGAAGTCTCCCAGCAAAACGAGGGAATCCCAGAAGGTATGCCCTCTAGCACCCCTCCAGAGACTCCAAAAAGGGTGGATACTCCAAACTGCTGTTCGGCGCATACGCACAAACAACAGTCAGGACCCTTCCCCCCACCCGAAGGTGGAGGGAGGCCACCCTCTCGTCCACCGGGGTAAACCCCAATGCACAGGCTTCGAGTCGGGGCAATAAGTATGCCCACACCTGCTCGACGCCTCTCACCGGGGGCAACTCCAGAGTGGTAGAGAGTCCAGCCCCTCTCAAAGAGATTGATTCCAGAGTCCAAGCTGTGTGTCGAGGTGAGTCCGACTATATCTAGCCGGAACCTCTCGACCTCGCGCACTAGCTCAGGCTCCTTCCCCTTCAGAGAGGTGACATTCCACGTCCCAAGAGCCAGTTTCTGTAGCCAGGATCAGACTGCCAAGGTCCCGCCTCGCCACCACCCAACTCACACTGCACCCGACCTCCTTGGCCCCTCCCATAGGTGGTGAGCCCATGGGAAGGGGGACCCACCTTACCTCTTCAGGCTGTGCCCGGCCGAGCCCCATGGGTGCAGGCCCGGCCACCAGGCGCTCGCCATCATCCCCACCTCCAGGCCTGGCTCCAAGGGGGGGCCCCGGTGATCCGCGTCCGGGCAAGGGAAAACGTTGTCCAAAGTTTTGATTCATCATTGGAGGTTTATTGAACCGCTCTTTGTCTCATCCCTCACCTAGGACCAGTTTGCCTTGCGTGGCCCTACCAGGGGCATAAAGCCCCGTGCAACAGAGCTCCTAGGATCATTGGGACACGCAAACCCCTCCACCACGATAAGGTTAAGGTTCAAGGAGGGGACGTATTGAAATCGATATGATAAATAAGAACTAAATCAAGCAAGCACAGAGCCTGTAAAGCCAACATCATTTTCTACCCTGTGCAGTAAAATCGAATGGTCAGTGGTGTCAAACGCTGTGATTAAGTCTAACAACATAATTATAGTGGAGTTTCTTTCATCAGAGGATATCAGAATGTCATTTACAAACCGCGTTAGTGCCGTTTCTGTACTATGACCAGTGCGAGAACCAGACTGGATTTTTGCAAATAAATTGTAATGCGTAAATTGTGACTAATGCTGATTTTGCGCTTACTTTTTCTAGTATTTTAGAGAGAAAGGGTAAATTTGAAATAGGCCAATAATTATTTAGTATGTGTGGGTCTAGGTTTGACTTTTTAAGTAAAGGTTTAATAACTGACACTTTTAGTGCCTCAGGTACTGTGCCATGCAATAATGAACTATTGATAATGGTTAGAATAGGCGCTGCAAGAACGTCCATTGCACTTTTTACTAGTTTTGTTGGCACTGGATCTAGGGAACAAGTATTGGGCTTCATTTTAGAAATTAAAGTTAAGACTTCCTTCTCAGTTACAGGATTAAAATTACTAAAGTGCTGAATGCAATGTGAGGCAGGGTCTGCGAAGCAAGTATGCGATCTGGGATCTTATATTTTTAATTTTTTCATTGAAGAAGTTCATAAGGTCTGAACTGCTAATATCTGTTGGTATTTTGCACTATAGATCTGAATTCCCATTTGTTAATTTAGCCACTGTTCTAAATAGTACCCGAGGATTTTTATTACTGCTGTCTATTATTGTAGAATAGTATTATGAGCAAGCTTTAAAGAGAGCTTTTTTATATTTTTTAACACTCTCTGTCCATGCAGTTTGAAACACATGTAGTTTTGTTGTTCTCCATCTGTGCTCCAGTTTTCGAAACTCTAATTTAAGAACTCGAGTATTTTCATTAAACCAGGGAGAGTTTCTATGTGCTTTGATCACTTTAGTTTTAAGGTGAGCCACTGTGTCCAGAGCATCTCTCAAGGTCACATTCTAATGTGACGTTAGCTGATCTAAATAGTTTTCCATGCTTACATTTGATGTTAACTGATCTAAATGGTTTTCCACAATTACACTCGACTTACTCAAAGTATCTATACATTTTGAAGCAGAGGGATTGATCTTCCGGATGACACTCTGCACAAATCTAAGACCCCCCACTATAACACATTCTTTCATTGCATCTGCTCTAATCACTCTAATCACCTTTGGGGTGTCACCACCTGACTTTTTCATATGGCAGCGTGTTCACAACCCACCCTGTGGTCCCCGTTCATGAATTTAGTGCAGTTGTCTAAGCAGAGGGTGTAGAGTCGTCCCCCTCGGTGAATGGTCAAAGCTGGAGTCCCACACAATCACCTGAGCATTAGATGAATCAAGCTTGACTGTCAATGCTTTTCCTCCTCGGTAAACTGAACACGATCATCAGAGTGAGGACTGAGAAGATCATCCAGGATCGGACACAATTCACCTCTGACCATCTGAATAGGGGTGTTTGCCACAGCCCACCTGCAATGCTGTCATGGCCCACAGGATGGGTAAGGCTGCCTTTTCTTCAGCTAAATTAACCATCCCTAGGTTCCCAAATCACAGTATCAAGTGGGTATTCTTTTACTTTTGTTTAAAAGCACTTATTCCTAAGCAGTCAATCAAGTCAAACTTGATTAAGTTGACCTTTTTTGTAAGTTACTTTGGATAAAAGCATCTGCTAAGCAAATCGATGTAAATCCAAAATCTTATTGAAAAGGGTGAATTTAAAAGAAAAGGGCTATGGCAACAAATACAACTCATATCCATTTCCTACAAATCTTTGTTGGCCAGATAATCAAACAGTAAAAGTAATTAAAAAGTAAAGATAATGCGCTGATTGTGAAATGGATTGGAATTAAAACCTGCAGCCATGACTGTCCCCGAGCACCAAACTTGAAAACCACTGATTTCATTTATTGAAGCCGGATTTCAAAAAGCACGAGTGCCACCCGTTTGGTTGTTAAACTGCCGCCCGAGCCCTTCTGCGGTGTGCAGAGGAGAGGGTTAAAGTGATCTGCTCGACACGCCGATGGCTTCAGTGTTTTCGGACATTACTTTTATTCTATGTTAATTAGTATTGCCTGATTTTATTTTATATGTTTTTTTTTTGTCTTTCTTCATCCTGTAAAGCACTTTGAGCTCATTATTTGTATGACAGAAATAAATGTTGTTATTGTTGTTAATGCTTTCAGAATCAGAACTCACTGCTGCTGCTTCTTCTTTCTAAAGCGCCTTCTTCTGGTTTGTTTTTCCAGAGGACTCACTCCTGGGGGAATTATGTCAACTGCAGATGTGACTGCCGATAGGTTTGCTGTGGTGGTGGTTGGCTCCTGTATGACAGACCTGGTGAGGTTAGTGGGGTTTTTGTGATTTCTTTTTTCCTTCTCTTGACAGAATGTAAAGTTCACACATAACTTCACTTCTGACCACATTTCCTCCGAGTGTGTCCTGCTATGCCTTGGACCTGATATTACTGCTGATATTATTACTCAAATGGGTTGTCCTGGATGTCCAAATCTTGGTAAAGAGTTTTTAAAATGTTTTACTAGCCTGTTTTTTTTCCAAGAAAGGAGGGTTGGAATTTATTCCAGGTACTATTTATTAGACTCAAATTTTATTTTCTTTCACCTCTCCCCGATTATCTCTGTGTACCTGTTCACAGTGTGCAGTCATGGTCAGTATTAGTGATGAGCCAACCCCGCTGAATTTACCTTCCATCGGGTTTGGCAAAATGCATTGAAGTCAGTGAAGGAGGAGAAACAGAACATGTTGTGAGCAGAATGTAAAGGTGCCGTGGTCTTTTAAGTGTCCTGGAGGGCTAGGGAAAGCAACTGTGCTGGACTGATCATTGTGGCCACAAATGTGACCAGAGCTGTGGGGCAGAAGTGCTAACCCCTGCACCACCGTACATCCCCAAGATAAAATTATGTCACGTATCATGTTGCTTTCCAGAGCTGGCTCAGTTACAGAGGAAACACACCTTCACGCAGACAGCAGCAGTGCTAACCACTGCACCATCATACCACCCTGAGATCTATTTGATAGAATTAAATATCCAAAGTTCATAATTTCTTGTAGACAGTGGCAACAGGAGCAAGAAGCATGAATTCATTGAGGCTTGGCTCCCATCAGCCCAGTCAACATAAGAGTTAGAGTAAAACCCCACAGGGACAGCAATAGAGAAGAACAGACAAGGGACCCCCAATCCATTGAATCAGCAGTATGGGCTGGAAATCTTCACTGATCAGGACTCCTTCATTTTTATGAATGTCTTTCTGTCTAAAGACCCCTCCTGCAGCACTAAAAGCCCACTCAGACAGTAAGCTGGAAAGATGGTGCTTCTGGCACAAACTGAGAGAGCTCATGACCCAGAAGTCCATGGGGTCATCAGTGTGCATAGACTCCTATGAACTGGTGCTCACTAGGTAGTCAGCCGCCATGCAGTCCAGTCATTGCCACCCTGTGTCGCACTGGGGTGTTGACACTATAAAAATTCTCTCCTGACATGCATCAGATTTCCACCGCCAGGCTGCTGCTACTGACAGCTCTCTGATGGACATGTGGAGAGATGGTGGCTGCACAATTAGGCCTCAACAGAAACGGAGATGGCACATCCAACATTGACTGCTACATCTCTGTGATGTCCTGCTTGCCTTCAAACTATAATGGGGCGTTTTTGGGGTGGTTGCCCTAAGCCAGCCGCATGGCAGATTTTTAGGGAAAAATGCAATCATCAAGATGTCTGGTGAACCCAGCAAATTTTCTGTGAAAAATGCTTTGACAAATCCAGGGCTTGAATGTCACCCATTTGGTTTGTCTTTCACAATAAAGCGCGGCCCCTGACTTTTGGCAATATGATTGTGCTGACTAGGGTCAAGTAAACGTCAGTATTTTACATTATTTAAGCAACAGATTATGGTCCTTAAAGTAAACACATTAACATGTAATAGTTACAATGTTTATAGTTATGGTTATATTAAAATATTATGGAGAGAAGGCTTAGTGAAGAGACCACCATAGGGGAGGAGCAGTTTGGTTTTATGCCAGAAAGAAAAACAACTGATGCAGCATTGAGATCACTCATGGAGAAGCGTCAAGAAAAAGAGAAAGATTTGTATATGGTGGTCATTGATTTGGGGAAATTGCCACACCAGGAAGTCTCGAGGTGCATGAGAGAAAAAGGAGGACCAGAGAAGTGTGTGAGGATTGTCCAGGATCTGTATGAGGGAGTGAAGACCTGGGGTCAGGGTAGCAGACAAAACTCTAGTTAGGGAAGGTCTGCACCAGGGATCTTCTTGAAGTCCTTACCTCTTTGATCTGGTAATGGATGTGTTGAGTAGTGGGATAAAAGACATCCCCCAAATTGCAGGCTTTGTTTTGATGACATTGTGTTGTGTAGCACCAGAAAAGAGAAAGTAGAGAGGAAGTTAAAAGAATGGAGAAGGGCTTTGGAAGAAAGTGGATTGAAGATAAATCGGAAGAGGACAGAATATGTGAGGTATAAAGGTGATCAAGATTCAGGGATGGCTACTGAAAAGAGTGGATACATTTAAATATCTAGGATCAGTGGCAGCCCAAGATGGAAAAATGAATGCCGAGATAACCCATAGAGTGCAGTGTGGATGGAACAACTGGAAGAAGGTATCAAGAGTATTGTGTGATTGAAGAGTTAAGGCTAAGGTTAAAGGGGAGGTTTTTAAGACAGTGGTCAGACCATCAATGGTGTATGGCGCTGAGATGTGGGCAGTAAAGGAAGCACATAAGATGAAGCTGAATGTGGAAGGACTATAAGTAATAAGATAATCAGAGGTACAACAAAAGAGGGAGTGCTGTCTTAGAAAGTACAGGAATCTAGGTTGAGGTGGTATGGACATGTGATGCGGAGAGACAATGAAGATGTGGGCAAAAGAGGGATGGGAGTGGAAGTCCAAGGGAGGAGTATGCAAGATGGGTCAAAGTAGAGGAGGATGGATGAAGTAAAAGAAGATGTGAAGGAAAAGGTCCTGAGTGGTGAGGAGGTGCAGGAGTGAGCTGCTTGGAGAAGGCTGATCAATCAATCAATCAATCAACATTTATTTATATAGCACATATTCATACAAAAAAATGTAGCTCAAAGTGCTTTACAAAATGAATAGAGAAATAGAAGACACAATAAAAAATAAACATAAGTCAACATTAATTAACATAGAATAAGAGTAAGGTGGTCCGATGGCCAGGGTGGACAGAAAAAACAAAAAAAACTCTAAAAGCTGGAGAAAGAAAATAAAATCTGTAGGGGTTCCAGACCACGAGACCACCCAGTCTCCTCTGGGCAATCTACCTAACATAAATCAAACAGTCCTCTTTGTATTTAGGGTTTTCATGGAAGGACCTGATGATGATGGTCACGTAGACTTCTGGCTTTCAGTCCATCAATGTTGGTGCATCAGGATGCTTTGAGTAGGTGGTGGCGCAGGCCGCCACCACAAAGAAACCGGAAAAAGAAACAGAAGAACATCAAGAACATCAACAGGCACATAGAAGTGGGATAAGTGGAAGAGGAAGAAGTTAAATTCAAATATACTAATTATTTTGCTCATTTTAGTTCAAAATAATGAAAATACAATATAAAAAAATTCTAGTCTCTATTTTTAAATCATATACAGTATATCTTATCAGATTGTATCTCTTTTAAAAGACACAACGGATCATCTCTGACTTCAATGTCGCTCAATTAAGCCAGACTTGAGTTATCAATCTGCGTAGCAAGTTGAGGTGGCGTTTACTCAGCATGTAATATTTGACTGAAAGGAATTCTCCACCTAAAAAAGAGCTTTTGTTTTTATTCTTTGATTCCTTACCTCATTTTATTTACTCCGATGGCTGAGAAACGATTCTCATTTTCTTGGAGATGCGTCGATTCCATGAGGATGCCTTCAGACAAAGTCATTTAATACAACAGATGATAAAAGAGAGCACAATTCTCTGATGCTTTGGCGTTTTTGCTTTACAGGTTACAGTCATACTCTACTCTAAAATAACATTTTTTTCAATATTTACGTACCCCTTGTGGTTTCTAGTAAAATATTTAATCTCATGTTTTCATGGAGAAAGGAGATAACAGAGTTATCATGAATGGGGAGCAGCAGGGACAAACTCTGAAAAACAGCAAAAAATATTGAAATGTCCCTGAAAAAATCTCCAGACTCTTGTGTTGTGTAATCCACATATCGGTTATCCAGCCATACATTCCAAACATATGTACGGCTTACTGAAATATTAATGGAATACTTCTGGGAAATGAGAGAAAAGCATTAAATAAAGCGCCTTCACATGATATCAAGCTGCCCCCCCTCATTCATTGTCATCTTCACTTCTAAAGCTTGAGTTCAATGCAATTCTGCTGTCATTTCCCAGAAGTATTTTATTTAACATTTGTGTGTTCTGAATGTTACTGACCCGTGGATTATTATACACGAGTAACTTGTGATTCTTTTCATGGACGTTCTGATATTGTTTGCTCTTGTTCAGTGTTGGCTCCCATTGAAGGTTCTCCATGAAAACTCAAGAAGAAAAATTTATTTCATGCTTTACTACAAACAATAACCGATTAAGACATGCTTGTTTTTGGATGGAGGAGGATAAACAAATGACAAAGAATAAGTGAATTATGGTATAATTTGATATTTATCATATTGACCCTTAAAGTGCCACATACTTGGAGGGTTAATGCAGCCCTGGACCCCAAATACTATTTTGCTGCACTTTTTAAGGAAACGTCACAATTCACCAAGAAAAAGTGAAATTTTAATGGAACCCATTTTTTTTCTTCATGAAAAGAGTACGACAATTGCTTCAACGCTGATCATTTTACACACTGCCAATGAACTGTAAAACTATCAAAAAAAAAATTTAAAAACTACTGCAACAATCTCTTATTCTATGTACCAGGTGCAAGTGACGCCATTGATGAGATTGAGTAAAGCACTTGAACTGGCCGCACACAGAGGCCAACCCTGATGCTTGCAGGCTAGTCTAGTGCAGCGGCTGAATCCGAGAGACAGTGATGCTGATTCGCTAGGGGGACACCAGTGGTCATGAGCTGGCTGCTCAACTAATGTACGGCACGGAATGATCAGCTCTGGCGTGCTGGCAGATTGCACTGGGAAGCAACTACAGCCGGTTTAAGGGTTAAGTCACCTTGTCTGAAAGGAACGTCATGTGATCGACACATCACATCTCCATCAGTGTCCCAGTGTAGTGAATCCTTACCATATTGAAGGGCATTAGAAAATGGAAGGTGGTCTGTAAAATGCCCCCTCATAAACGCTGTGATCATTCAGGACACCTTTTTCTGCTATAACAGGAATATACATAAAGTTCATTGACCTTAACATAGTCATGTCTAAGTAAAACTACCAAAAACATTAAGAATACATAACCAAGTAGCATGGCCTCCATTGAAGCCAATTGAAAAGGCCTAACAGGCCACAAAATTGGAGGACGTCCACAGACCCCAGGATATGAGAATTACTGTTAGACTTGGGAGTTAATAGTCTGATGAGGTACTAAATGTTTTCATCCTAGCGATTTTAGTTATTAACACAAGCCATTTATAGGGACAAGTCAACTGCCGAGGCATAACAAACAGAGGCTGAAGTTTGGATTTGTGTTGCTGTGCTTGGAGTTGTGTAATGTTCTCATTATTCTTACTTGGCCTTACAACATTTGAGATACAACTGGTCGTATTTCATTTGTTTTTTCAATTGGAGCACATTGGAACAATCTGGACGAGAGCAGGCCACCCAGCCCACCAAAGCTCAGCAGTCTTATCCACTTAATTCCTCTAAAATAACATCAAGTTGTGTTTTGACTGTCCCTAAAGTCCTCCTGTCCGTCACACTACTTGGTCACTTACTCCATGTGTCTGTGGTTCTCTGTGTACAGAAAAATCTCCTAATGTTTGTGTGAAATTTCCCCTTAACAAGTTTCCGGCTGTGTTCTTGATGAGCTCATTTTAAAGTTACTGTCTCAATCCACTGGACTTCTTCTCTTCATCATTTTGCACACTCGTGTCTCCTCTTCTCCTGTTAAAACTGTAAAGGCTCAGCTCTTTGAATCTTTCCTCGTAGCCTGTAACCCTGGACTCAGCTTAGTTGCTCTTCTCTGGACCTTTTCTAGTGCTGTTATGTCTTTTTTGTGGCCTGGAGACCAAAACTGCACCCAGGACTCCAGATGAGGCCTCACCAGTGTGTTATGAAGCTTCCGCTTCACCTCCTTGGACTCTTTATGGTAACAAGGATCATTTGGGCAGGCCAGCTCTTTCATTCTAAATATTGTAAAGTGACTCAAAGAGTGGGAATTGCTAAATGAATTCAGTTTGTTTCACGATTGGATGCCACAATGCCTTCCTCTTCGGCCCCCAAAGTTGGGGCCTGTGGATTACTGGGCTGGTGATGGAAATTACTGGTTTGCCTACCCACTAATTTAAAGGGCAGGTGGGACGTTGCACTAACTTGTCGGCATGTGTATGAGCCACAGTAGTTGGCCTCCTTGATGACAGTCACTTCACCAATAGCAGTAAGCTGTGATGGCTTTGCTTCAGACTCTGCATTATTACAACAAAAGGCAGTGTTCATGTTTGTGGCACTGGATAGTGGTGACTTGCTGCATGTTGTTCAAACATGACAAGTAAAAATGTCACTGTACTCTGTGCACATGACAGCAAATTGAGCTTGAAAAGTCTGGGTGTCGTGTCTTCAAGACCCAGCAAACACTCAATCTGTGATGCTGGAGCTGCCAAGTTGTTTTCACTCAGTAAACATCTACCTCTTGCTGCCCTCACGAAAGCCGCTTACTCTAAGCCTTGTGACCTCAGATGATTACGGGTCTCATTCTACTCTGTCATTACAGAGAAAACAATAATGGTATGGGGTTGGGCAGAAAAGCAAGAAACAGACACACACCATATATCACAGAGGGCATGGCCACTGCACCATAGGACACCGGGGCCAATGCCAAAATGCCACAAGGACGAGACGTAGAAACCCTGAGCTCAAACCTTCAGGATATGCAGAGTAAAAGTGTAAGTTCAGTGGCAGCTGGCACTCAGTAACAGCAATGTTTTCTGACAATAGTAAGTGGCAGGCGAGCTTGACTGACGTCTCCGATAATCATACTTACCACAAACCAACCATTTTTGGAGATTAGTGCAAAGTCATTTAATGCTCACCTGTACCTGCTGCAGAAACACAACTAGTGAAGAGCTGGTCACTCAGGCCAACTTTACTGCTAACGATGGAAAAAACAAAGAAAAACTAGCAGCCAAGTATAGAAAAGGATGAGGAGGGGAGCCGAATTCAAAACATCATTCGTCAGTCCCTACACGTGAACCAAAAATCAAAGTCGAGAAGATGTGCCAAAACTCCATTAACTAGAAAACTGTCTTTCTGAAATGCCAAAGTTTTATAAGTTATCACAGTCTCAGATGGAATTTTGTATTGTTGTCCACATATTGTAGGAGTAGTAGTAGGAAGCAGGTTGAGGAGACCCTGAAGAGGTGGAGATATGCTCTGGAGAGGAGAAGAATGAAGGTCAGTAGGACCACCAAGACAGAATACATGTGACGGAATGAGAGGGAGGTCAGTGGAGTGCTGAGGATGGAGGAAGTGGAGTTGGTGAAGGTGGAGGAGTTTAAATACTTGGGATCAACTGTACAGAGTAACGGGGAGTGTGGAAGAGAAGTGAAGAAGAGAGTGCAGGCAGGGTGGAGTGGGTGGAGAAGAGTGTCAGGAGTGATTGGTGACAGACGGGTATCAGCAAGAGTGACAGGGAAGATCTACAGGACGGTAGTCAGAAGACCAGCTATGGTATATGAGCTGGAGACGGTGGCACAGGAGACAGAGCTGGAGGTGGCAGAGTTAAAGATGTTAAGATTTGCATTGGGAGTGACGAGGATGGACAGAATTAGAAATGAGGACATAAGAGGGTCATCTCAGGTTGGGAGACAAAGTCAGAGAGGTGAGATTGTGTTGGTTTGGATATGTGCAGAGGAGAGATGCTGAGTATATTGGGAGAAGGATGCTAAGGATACAGCTGACAGGTAAGAGGAAAAGAGGAAGGCCTAAGAGAAGGTTTATGGATGTGGCGAGAGAGGACATGCAGGTAGGTGACGGGGGTGACAGAGCAAGATGGAGAGAACAGAAAGATATGGACAAAGATGCCAAAAGAAGAAGTAGTCTCAGATGAAGACAGGGCATTTGTAACAATCTGATGGCATCACACACTGTGCTATTCCAGGTTGTCATGGTGTTTGCTGTGTCCAGGTATCGGTCCCTGCTGGCCTCTATTGAAGCCCACTGTATCATAAAACTTGTTATCTCCATTCTACACTGGGTTACATTTTGTTTCTCCACAAATGCTACAACAAGTGCAGGGGAAGGAACAGACTTGGAAAAACAGTTTTGGGTGGAGTATTCCTTTCGGAGGTTAAGGTTATCCCACCCTCATGCCAGCCATCCCTGTGGTGCCACTCTGTGGGCTGCTGTCCATTCCCACTGTGCTTTAGGCTGTCACTTTGATTTCTTTAATTGAGGCTATCTGGTGATGTGCCTGTCAGACACTGAGGAGAAGAGGAAGAACATGTGAAAAACAAGAAGGGGTCTGTGACAACATTCTAATTTAAAGCATAGAAAGAGGATAAAAGAAAAAAATCTGGGAAGTAGTCAACTGAGTTAGTTTTAGATGCATGTGGATGTTATGGAAAAAAATGCTTGTTCCCAAAGTGTAATTTAAAATATGCCACATGCCATCACTAAAGTTTAAAATTAAAGCTGGAAAATATTGTGTTTTTTTTCCATTAATCTATTTGCAGCTGTAAACCGGTTATTGTGGACCATACTGGCCATAAACCAGTGCTACAGTCTCAAGCTGGCACCTTTCAGGACTCAGCCAGCATTTGTATATTGGCGTCCTTTCATTTTACATTAGAAACTTCAAATTTGGGAAATTGTACATTTATGTTATGACGTGGGCCGGGTGGTATTTTGGCCTTGGAACCCCTGCAGATTTTGTTTTCTTCAGCATTGCGGCCCTGAAGTTTTTAGTTTTTTTTCTGTCCTCTCTAGCCATTTTAAAATAAAATTGGACTGATCATGAGAGGCTTAAAAAGAAATCTTCACGATAACTAGGTAAATTAAGAGGAACACCTGTTCACCTGCTTCTTCAGGTAAATATCTAAGCAGCCAATCAGGTGGCAGCAGCGCAGTGCATCAAGTCCTGCAGAGGACGGTCAGGAGCTTCAGTCAATGTTCCCTTCAACCATCTGAGTGATGTGGAGTGTGGTATGAGTTTTACTGACAGATGGGCTTTTTTCAAGTATTTCTGTAACTTGTGATCTCCTGGGATTTTCACGCCCAACAGTCTCTCGAGTTTACTCAGAATGGTGTGAGAGTTCAGAGCAGAATGGACAAACTGTTTTGAGCCGACAGAAAAGGCTGTGGGAACTCAGATTGACCACTCTTTCCAACTGTAGTGAGCAGAAGAGAACTCAGAATGCACAATATGTTGATATTCGTGGCAGATGGGCTACAACGGCAGAAGACCACTTCAGGTTCCACTCCTGTTAGCCAAGAGCAGAAAGCTGAAGTTGCAATGGGTAGAGGTGAAACAAAACGAAATACAGTTAGGTCCGTAAATATTTGGACAGAGACAACTTTTTTCTACTTTTGGTTCTGTACATTACCACAATGAATTTTAAATGAAATAACTCCGACGCAGTTGAAGTGCAGACTTTCAGCTTTAATTCACTGGGTTGAACAAAACGATTACATAAAAATGTGAGGCAACTAAAGCATTTTTTAACACAATCCCTTCATTTCAGGGGCTCAAAAGTAATTGGACAAATTAAATAACTGGAAATAAAATGTTCATTTCTAATACTTGGCTGAAAACCCTTTGCTGGCAATGCCAGCCTGAAGTCTTGAACTTGTGGACATCACCAGATGCTGGGTTTCCTCCTTTTTAATGCTCTGCCAGGCCTTTACTTTCAGTTGCTGTTTGTTTGTGGGCCTTTCTGTCTGAAGTTTAGTCTTCAACAAGTGAAATGCACGCTCAATTGGGTTAAGATCAGGTGACTGACTTGGCCATTCAAGGATTTTCCACTTCTTTGCTTTAATAAACTCCTGGGTTGCTTTGGCTGTATGTTTTGGGTCATTGTCCATCTGTATCATGAAATGCCAGCCGCCCAATCAAATTGACTGCATTTAGCTGGATTTGAGCAGACAGTATGTCTCTGAACACCTCAGGATTAATTTGGCTGCTTCTGTCCTGTGTCACCTCATCAATAAACACAAGTGTCCCAGTGCCACTGGCAGCCATACATGCCCACGCCATCACACTGCCTGACTCCACCGTGTTTTACAGATGATGTGCTATGCTTTGCATAATGAGCTGTTCCACGCCTTCCTTCTCCATACTTTTTTCTTGCCATCATCATTCTGGTAGAGGTTGATCTTGGTTTCATCTGTCCACAGAATCTCTTTCCAGAACTCTGCTGGCTTTTTTAGATGTTCTTTAGCAAAGTCCAATCTAGCCTTTCTATTCTTGAGGCTTACGAGTGACTCTCACCTTGCAGTGCACCATCTGTATTTACTTTCATGCAGTCTTCTCTTTACGATAGACTTGGATATCGATACGCCGACCAAGCCCTGGAGAGTGTTGTTCACTTGGTTGGCTGTTGTGATGGGGTTTCTCTTCACCATGGAAATGATTCTGCGATCATCCACCACTCTTGTCTTCTATGGACATCCAGGTCTTTTTGCGTTGCTGAGTTCACCAGTGCTTGCTTTCTTTCTCATGATGTACCAAACTGTAGGTTTTGCCACTCGTAATATTGTAGCAATTTCTCGGATGGGTTTTTTCTGTTTTCGCAGCTTAATGATGGCTTCTTTCACCTGCACGGAGAGCTCCTTTGACCGCATGTTGTCTGTTCACAGCAAAATCTTCCACATGCAAGCACCACACCTCAAATCAACTCCAGGCCTTTTATCTACTTAACTGATAAGACGTAACGACGGACTTGAACACACCTGCCATGAAATAGCCTTTGAGTCAATTGTCCAATTACTTCTGAGCCCCTGAAATGAAGGGATTGTGTTCATAAAAAACTTTAGTTGCCTCACATTTTTATGCAATCGTTTTGTTCACCCCACTGAATTAAAGCTGAAAGTCGGCACTTCAACGCCATCTGAGTTGTTTCATTTCAAATTCATTGTAGTAATGTGCAGAACCAAAATTAGAAAAAGGTTGACTTTGTCCAAATATTTATGGACCTAACTGTAGTTGAAGACCAACAAAAATGTAGTCTGGTCTGATGAATCTCAGTTTCTTAGGAGGCACACCAGTGGTAGGCTGAAAATCCATGCACCCAGTTTGCTTTGTGTCAGCAGTCCAAGCTAGTAGTAGTGGTGGTGGTGGTGGAGTAATAGTGTGGGCATTGTTTTCTTGACACACTTTGAGTCCATTAATACCAGTCAGTCATCTCTTGAATGGCAGAGCCTATCTGAGTTCCGTTATTGACTATATCACAGTGTATCCATCATCTATTGGTTACCACCAGCATGACGATACACCATGTCACAAAGCTAAAGTCAACTCAGACTGACGTGGCAATGAGTTCAGTGTTCTTCAGTGGCCTTTCCAGACGCAGGATCTGAATCCTCTAGAACAAGAGGGTTCAGTTCATGAATGCACAGTTGACAAATCTGTAGAAATTGTGTGATGCCCATCACATCAGGATAGACCTGAATCCTGATGAAATCTAT
Organism: Polypterus senegalus; assembly: GCF_016835505.1. Classification (NCBI taxonomy): domain Eukaryota; kingdom Metazoa; phylum Chordata; class Cladistia; order Polypteriformes; family Polypteridae; genus Polypterus; species Polypterus senegalus. The sequence goes on from NC_053156.1 coordinate 305,165,575, forward strand.
TGGAGTCCGGGCCTCAATGAATTGAAGCTGTTTGGAGAGCAAAAAGAGGTCCTACCTAGTATTAGTAGAGTGTTCCTAATCATTTGTTCAATACGTGTTGTTATCTCCCCCACACCAAGACACCTCTGGGTGCAAATTATTTTTTTACAATTTATTTACAAATACCTTTTTCAAAGTCCACACCACACTCTTCAATTCACAGTCTACTTCTCCAGGTGAGCGTCACCTCTGCTTCCCAACTCAAGGAGGCTCGATGGCTTCCTTTTATGTTTGACCATGGAGCACAGATGGTGCCAGGGCATAACCTAATGGAAGCACTTCCAGGTCCCAAGGTCCTTCAGGACTACAAATCTCATGGATCCTTACACGTGTCCATGGTGGATCCAC